>NW_016107804.1:1236983-1247898 GCF_001604975.1 Cebus imitator | reverse complement strand
TTAGTAGAGATGGGGTTTCACCATGTTGACCAGGATGGTCTCGATCTCTTGACCTCGTGATCCACCCGCCTCAGCCTCCCAAAGTGCTGGGATTACAGGCTTGAGCCACCGTGCCCGGCCCGACCTCACAATCTTTAGTTGTAATCCCAGTCACTTATTGTGGGTGGGAGACCCTGCAAGTGCCAAGACCAGGGTCTGAAGCCTCAGCCTGTTCCCATATGAATACAGAATTAGAAAAGAATTAGAGATACAGTTACATAGTTATTCCTACATATAATCATGAATAATCACAGTTATTCATATGTAATCACAGAAATATATATACTCAATATATTAATCTTACTAATGCTTATCGGGTTATGAAGCATGGAACTGAGGTGACATTGTGAACAAAGTGACCCTAAGGCAAGATGCTCTAAGCCCTCTGTCACACCCGCATAAGGGCTGCTGGAGGGCGCCTTGGCTGTGTGGCAGTGCTAGCGCTGGGAAAGTGCCTGCTGTTTAGCCAGCTAGGGAAGGAGACATCTAAAACGTCTGAGACGTTTCCTTCCTCGGGGGAGTTAGGAGAAAATGTCGCTTCTTCAGGCTCTTGTGGTAGGCCTGATGGCTGTCAGGGAGGCCTGCAGACATCCGGGGGCTTAACTGTCTCTATGTGGTGCTGTGCTTCAGTGGTCACGTTCCAGGTCTACTTTCATACTGCACTTCTGCACCTGGTCCCTCCCTTTCTTAAAAGATAAAATCAGTAATAGTGACATAAATCTTAATGTCTTTGTTTTTTCTTGACAAGTATGAGAAAAGTGCTGATGCATTAGGCTTCATCCTTGCCTCGGCTACTTAAAAGACCCGAGCCCCTATCTCCAAGACAAGTGGTTTACATGACCTTATCACTGACCATTACGTCACCCTCCCTACCCTGCTCCCTGCTTTGTACTCAATAAAAGTTAGAGCGTCCAGGCACTCGGGGCCACTTCTGGACTCCAAGATTTGGTTGGCAGTGGACTTCTGGGCCCAAATTCTGTTTTCTCTTTCTCAGTGTCTTGGGTCTTTCATTTCCACAGTTTCTCATCTCCACATCTATAGCAAGGGGCTCACAGGACCCTGTAGTTCTGGACCCTACAATTCATTATGTCATTTTAGGCAAATGATCTAAACTCTCTAGAGCTTATCATACTAAAGTTTACTGAAGTATAGTGGGCATATACAGTATTCTATGTAAATATATGTACTTACAAATAGTCACAGGTGTTAGACAAAATATTTAACAACCAAAACAGCGCAGTCATCAGTTTATCAGAAGTAATGCAGATGGCAGCCCAGAAGCAGTACCCTGAAGGAACTCTCCTGGCCCAGGAGTTAGCACTTCTGTTTCTGGGTCAAGGGAGGAGAGGCTGAGGGATGAAGGATAGATTGGAAAAGGGGCTGGAGTAGCAGGAAAGCTCAGGCATGAGCTCTTTATCAACCAGTATGCTGAAATACAAGTTTGTCAGTACTTTTACAACTGATATGGCTAGACCAGTGTATGCAGACTAAACATGAGTAGTGTATGACTAAGACTAAATGTGTGTAGTGTATGAACGTCTGTATATATACATATACACAGTTCACATATATATGCTTTAGGTTGAATGAGTATGTTAGTACATAGCAATGTTGGTAATAATCTCAAACACAAATGATCCTAACCAACCCCAGGGATTTCTAGGTTGATTTGGAAAGCACAGATAGTAGAGGTTAAGAGTATGAATTCCGTAGTCCAATGACTCA
Organism: Cebus imitator; assembly: GCF_001604975.1. NCBI lineage: Eukaryota > Metazoa > Chordata > Mammalia > Primates > Cebidae > Cebus > Cebus imitator. The sequence goes on along the minus strand of NW_016107804.1, from coordinate 1,246,134 downwards.
GGTTTGAATCTCAACTGTGCAACTTACTAATGATCATTTTGATTGCCTTTCTAATATGTATTCTTCATTCTCTTAATCGTCATTTTAGTTTTTGATTGGGTATTTATACTTTTCTGTTACGCACACACATTCATGCACACACACACACACACACACACACACACACACACACACACACAGTATTTTGTGCGCTTTGGGAAACCTACTCTACCCTGACTGTGTGGGGGGTGGGTTATGTGAGTTAGGCCTAAGTAAGAGTTATCCCATCTTATTGGCCCTCTTATTGGTTCAGGGATGGGCTGATGACCTGATTTATGACCTAATTTGGCCATATCAGTTGTAAGCCACTGAGTATCAGAAAGAGTTGTGCTATGGGCTTCTGAGGAAAGAGCTTCCTTGCTGTCCTAGGGAAAGTTTTGAGAAGGAATGCGATTCCTTAGATTTAAAGAATTTAGCATGCAGCCCTGGCAGCAGGCAGCTTTCTTGCAATTACATGGAGGAACAAGCTGAGGATTAGGTGACCACATGGAAAGGAGAGAAGAGAATAAAAGAAACCAGCTAGTTGGTGATACTGCTGAGTTGTTGAATCAAGATACCTTCCAAGTCCAGCACACATCTGGATTTTCTGATTTTATAACATAATAAATCCCTTTATGGTTTAAACCATTATGAGGTCTTCTGTTATTTGAGATCAAAACCATGTCAGTAATAAGACGTTCTGAGACTCAGCCCTCCACATCTATAACTGAGGAAAATAATCATATCTACTTTATAGAGTTGTAATGATTTAGTTAAATGGTACATGTAAAACTTGTAGTATAGTATTCTTCCCTTATCTGCAGTTTCACTTTGTTACCCACAGTCAACTGTGGTCTAAAAATAGGTAATTACAGTACAATTGGATACTTTGAGAGATGGACGGCATTCACATACTTTTATTCCAGCATGTTGTTATAATTGTTCTATTATATTATTAGTTATTGTTAACTCTTACTCTATAAACTTTATCATTGGTATGTACACAGGAAAAATATAGCACATATAGATTTGAAAATATCTGCAGTTTCAGGCATCCACTGGTGGTCTTAAATGTATCCATCATGCATCAATGGGACTACTGTGTAGTATCTAGCACACAGTAATTGTTCAACTAACTTCCAGAAAACATTGAACAAAGAATTAGGAAGTGTTTAGTGTAAGAAGAACTAGAGAGTGAGAAACTGATAAGCTGAGGATGTTAAATGATAAATAGCTGTTTTCAATTATCATTGAACCATTGTGACAGATTCATGATGATAGGTTTTATTTATTGCAATATTGAGAAACCAGGCTAAGCCCTTTTTATACTTTATTTCACACTATCCTCAAACAACCTTATGAACTAGGTACAATTATTATCCCCATTTCATAGATGGGACCACAGTGGCACATAAATCCAATGTAACTATTCCAGTGTTATTCACTATCATGGAAAAAGTTAGGACTCCATGTTTATCTGACACCAGGGCTAATATTCAAAACACTTAAAAATGGCACAAACATAAATCAGAATGGGACATGGATTGCTAAACATGGATGCCATCCATAAATTACCAGTACAACAGTACTAGTGGGTGTCGAGTGAGTAGAAGCCCTGTATGACCATACATTTTCTCAGTAAAGCTCTAATAGGCAGCAACAGAACCATAAGGCTAATCATGAATCAACAGAAGAACTTTCTAATGATTATGCATGTCTGAAAATGAACTACTTTATGCGGTAGTGAGTATCCCATCCCTGAGGCATTTAAGCAAAGGCTAGGAAGACGATTCCTTGTTAGGGAGATTGCAGAAGAAATTCTGCCTTTAGATGAAGGTAGGAAGGAGTTGTCAACCTCCAAATGACTCCTCACTTCTAATTTCCTATGGTTCTGTAATAGCCCATAGTTTTTTACAATTATCTGGAAAATAGCAGTGTGGCTTCCCTTTATTAAGCCCTCCTGATTTCACAAGCATTATAATAGGAGCTGTTCATATTTTTCCTGCTTTCTTATATACAATGTTATTATACCTATTTAACAAATTAAAAAAAAATCAGTTTATTAATTTGCCTCAAGTCATACAGCTCACAAATTGTTCCCTGATGTAATGATTCCAAAGCCTCTTAATCTCTCTACCATACCACACTCTGCTTTTTAGCAAGATAATTGTTCTTTCTTAATGTTTGCATCATATAAGAAATGTATAATGATTTGGGTGATGATATATCCTAGAGTATGAGAAGGAACAGTAAGTTTTTCCCACAGCTTATTGCAAAGAAGATAACTCAAAGCAAATGGGTCTAACACATTAATATAAATGAGGAGCTAGAATTTATTGAATGTTTTTATGTAGGGACTGTATATTCATTAGAATACATCCTCACCACAGCCCTGTGAAGAATGTACAGCTATCTTCATTTTACTGATACAACAAATGAGGTTCAGAGATGCTGAGTGTCTTGACCAAGTTGCCCTTCTTGTAACCAGCAGAGCCATTACATAACTCAAATGCTCCTGTTCATGGCTGGTGATGAACACCATCCAAATAGCCTCACTGTCAGCATGTGAACATCACAGTGGAAAACTGCATAACAAGCTTTGAGCAAATAAAATATCTTCATATTATGTCTTAAAAGGATATAAAACTATATGCATATGTATTTATACGTATTTATATACCATTATATATACCATTATACAGATGCTCCCCAACTTATAGTGGGTTATGCCCTGATAAACCCATTGTAAGTTGAAAATATTATAAGTCAAAAATGTGTCTACTTCATCTAACCTACCAAACATCATAGCTCTAAAGGACAAAAATCATACTTTTATATTTATATTTCAAAGCTCTATTCAGAGCTCTGTGTCCAATAGGCATAAGTGATTGATATTACGTGTTAGATGACTAAACCTGAAAGAATAAAGCTTGAACTTTACATTATAATGTATTGTGGGCAAAGTAAAATTTAACTTGGACCAAATCACAGGTTGCATATTAATGAAACCCTTAACCTTATAGAAATTATTAAAAGCTCTCCAGTCTAGTTAAATGTTAACCTGTAAACAAGCAGTTCTCTTTGCCTTTTCACATGGGTTTTCACAAATGGGTGGCTTGTGTGAGAAATACAATCGTAAAGCCCTTTTGAAACTGCTTGATGTATATAACATAAAGAAGACAGATTCTCCTGTTTTCACAATGTGTAATTCATGCTCATTCATTATTTGGTAGCTTGGGAGCAGGTGCTGAATAGAACACATCAACCTAATACCCTCATTACTACACTGCTGTTTTGTTTTGAGGCTCATGTGGCCCTTCTGCTGCGGGAGTTACAAAAACAGAACATTTGCAAGGGCTTGTGGTCTACCGAAGAAAAGATTTGCTAAAACAAAAGGAAAGGGCATTTTCTTAAGCACTCCACAGATAATAGCCTAAAAGCAAAATCCATTATTCCATTGCAACAAACAGAAAATACACAGAGAGAAAGAAAGCCAGCATCAAGCAGAATACACACAATATAGGTAATCAGATAATTTTTAGACTTTAAATTTTCTCATACTGGACATGCAGCTTTGGTCAAATGAAAAAGATTTAACTTTCCTAATGGATACATAAAAGCAAAACAAAATACCTTGGACAAGGGACATGGTATTTATAAAAAAGCCATAGATATCGAAAATATCTTCCCAAACCTGAAATATAAAAGTAAGCAAAGATAGCCTCTGGCAACGTTAAAATAGGTAACCATATACTAAAGCCAATGGACTTGACTTTCAGAATATTCTCTCGGGTTACTTTAATTTTACAAAGAATTCTAACAAGTTTTGTCATTTGGTCTTCTATCCCATAATGTATTGTAGGCAGCATGTTAGGAGTGAGGACAGAGGTGCTCTGAGTAGCACCTACTAGATAAGCAAATATTAAAACATTAGCAGCAAATAAAACAATAAAAACATATTTACTGCATTAATTTGTTAGAGCTGCTGTCACAAAGTACCACAAACAGTGGCTTGAAGAACGCAGAAATTCATTTTCCAGTTCTGAAGGTAAAAAGTCCAAAATCAAGATGCCAGCAGGGCCCATGCTCCCTCTAAAACCCATCCGGGAGGCTCCTTACTGGGCATCTTTTAGCTTCTGTAGGTTTGCTGGCAATCTTTGGCATTCCTTAGCTGATGGACTCACTACACCAATCCCCCATCTTCACATGTCATCCTCACTGTGCCCCTCTACATCCACATCATCTTCACTTTATGTACGCTCCTCTGTATCCAAAGTTTCTTTTCTCATAAAAACATCAGTCATACTGGATTAGGGCCCCCCAAAGGCCTCATTATAACTTGATTATCTCCGTAAAACCCCTCTTTCCAAAAAAGATCACATTCTGAGGTGCTGGAGGTCAGGACTTCAACAATTCTTTTTGAGGGAGCACAGTTTAACGCATAACACCTACCAACTAAAATACATATTTAAACTGAAGTTTTATGCTATTGGATAAATAGCACTGAACAGCTCATCTGATCTTAAGGGTCAAGAGTGAAAGTAAGGGAGCCTATATTTAGAACAGGGCCTTTGAAGCAGGTAATCCTACATTTGAATCTGATCCCCAAATACTGACTGTATATTGGCAAGTTTCTTAATCCCCTCAGAGCATTGTTGATTATGAAGTTAGGCACTCTGTACAGCTAGCCAACTAGCACAATACCCAGTTCTTGGTATAAGCGATAAATGATAGCTCCTGGTAAGTCATTAAGAAAGTGACACAGTTACTTTGGAGTATAACTTAAATAGTTATAAAATGCTAGTGAGCTGAAAGAAATAAACGCTTCCAGGAATTTAAAAAACATCTCTCCAGATGACTCATTCCCACATGATTCAGAAAGCAGAGGTGCCACCATGTTGGCAAATTTATTTATTAGGAGCTCACCTGTCACTCAATAATCATTGACTAAAATGACTAGCTGCAGAAAGTTCTTATTTTTTCCTATAAATGATCATCTTAAGAAAATAAAATGTGACTGTTAAGATAGCACAGTGTGTGAGAATCAGACACAAATGTGACATTCCAGCCCAGATCTCTGCCTGAAATAAACTAAAGACCTCAGTTAAAACAAACGTAATTTTGGCCCACAACTGAATCTCAAACAAGACTTTGATTGGCAAATGTGCTAATAGGCATTTATCACAAGTCAGTATCGGAGGCTCTCTAGACAGGTCATTACAGTCAGGGAGCCTTCTTGGAAGGGAAACAGGTGTGTGGTAGGGCAGAGGAAAATGAGGAGGTCATACTTTGAAGAGCAGCCTACCAGGGCAGAGAGGATATCATCCTAAAGTCTTAGAAAGAATCATTTCTGATCACTTGGCAAAACCTCCTCACTTCTTCCTTAACAGGCAAGTTCAGGACTTTATTTAAGGTCATAGAAGAAATTGGTATTAAACTGTGATGCAGTACAACTTCTTTAATGGAAATGTATTGTGACCCCCAGGATTCCCAGCTTTTGGTATTCACACCCTTTTATAATTTACAGCCACTCAGCATGGGCTGGTTCCATAGTTTGTTTCTAACTGACATTACATGGCAGATGTGAGGGTGGATGGTCTCATTTCTGTGACTGAGTTATGTTAAAATGTTATATATCATTATTCAAGTATATGTACTCTGTTGTCTTGGTAGCCAATTCACTCTACAGTATTGTTCTCCTTGTTAAATTTGAAAAAACTATGATTTTTCATAGCCGCCATGATTCCTACGGTCACAGGAAATACCTCCTGCCAACATTTTAACTGAGCTTGGAAGTGGATTCTTGCCCAGTTAAGCCTCCAGAAGAGAACCCAGTTTTGGCTGACACCTTAATGGCAGCTGTGACGAGAAGCCAACTAGATGGTGCCCAGACACCTGACCCCAAGGAACTGCGAGCTAATAAAGGTATGTTCTTTCCGGTCACTGAGTTTGGGAATTTGTCCCATATCATGGTCCAGAGGCTACAATTAGAGGTATAACCATGAGCACTGGGAGGATGCAACTAAGCGTGTGTAAGTGTGTGTGTGCGCGTGCACATGTGCGTGCTTTTATTCTTTATGGCATATGCCACAAAATTCAAAAACCTTTTGATGTTAATGTTGAAGTGTTTACTCAACTACTTTTCACACTATGATATTAACAACTTCATATGACAAAGGGATTATCCTGTTTACCATGGGAGACTGGCACTCAGAGCACTGGCAAATAGGTGACAAGTAAATCATTTTTGAATAAATATTTGGACTAGAAGCATTATTCTTAAGATTTTTTTTCTTCACCGGCAAGACACTGATTTCTAGAAGAATGATAGGAACTTCCCATAAGCAGCTACTGCAGCCCAAGAGGTGATGTGTGAGAAATAATTTCTATCTGCATCCTATACAGTCATCAAGATGAATCTGGAATCAGTTATTGGTTCCAATGAGTATGGCAAAGAAGGCAAAGGTGATAAATAAAAATACCATCCTGTGTTTTTCTAGACAGCCATAAATTTTCTTTTATTTCTCTTCAACATTTCAGTACTTAACGGGAAATGTTTGCAAATCTCTCTGTTGCACTGCAATTACTTACACAAATTGCCCTAATTAGATTTTTATCTCCTTCCCATGAAAGTTTAGAAAACAGTGAGCTATAACTACATTATAGTGGGGGGTAATTCTCAGAAAGAAAGAAAAACAATCAACCATCCACTCAAATGGCACTTTGATCCAAGATGACTATTTAAATGTCCCATACAATTCATCTCATTAGCTTAAATTCATAATTGAGACTTCTTTAAGATCTGACAAGGGAGTAAACAGAAATTTGTCTTTGGATTATTATATTAAATGATTACTTTCCATCAGATTATTCTTTGGAGAGACTTCAGCAATCAACAAATAGAATAGTACTACCCCCACAGAAGAGAATGTAATGAGTTTTGTTTTTCTTATTTTTAAATAAAAGCAAATAATTACTTGGTCCATATTTTAAAGCATTTATTTGCAGATTTCAAGTAAGGAAAACAGAATATTACACTTCAAACTGGCCATACTTTGGAAACTAAAGCTGATTTTCAAGCCGTACTCACACAAAAAGTTTGACATCTTGACTAACAAGAAAGTTGTCTAATTGCACAATTCACACTTAATAGTTATTATACAACCCTGTGTCTTTAGCAACTGTAGCAAAGAAAGATTCTGAAATTGAAGAGAACTAGCTAAATATTCTACATATTTGGGAAACTACCAAAGTTCGAGTCCAAGGATTGTTAAACATCCACAAAATAAAACAAAACTCCACATATGTCTTAATGGAGATTTATGGTAGAAACAGATCCTATGGTGTGTTTTAAAACATACCACACTAGACATTTTTGGCAGAAAAGCTGAAGTGAAAACAAAATTTTAAAAAGAGCCCCTTCTATGTTAACACAGGGAAACACGTAAGGACTTTCATCCACTTAGCTCTTCTTGCTAGACTAGACTTGCTGTGTGCTTTGACTGTTGAAAGTCCCCTTTACACCCTCAGAGCTCTCATGAAGCTTGTTTTGTTACTCCAAACCATCTTCTCTGAAGTACTTGTCTGTTACACAATTTAGCTTCTACTTTTAGGCTGTTCTCTGTCTGTCCATTCCACAGATACCACTTCTGTCTGCGGGTGCCTGAGTCAGATGGCCCCACATACCTGTCCCATGCTCCCTTCAGAGCTGCAGCTATGCTGAGCATCTGCAGGCTGGAGAGTGGTGAAGAGCTCTGCATTTCCTTAACATGATGCTTCCCTGACTTACTAGCCAGGCAACCTTAGGCAAATAATTTTTCAGAACCAGTTTAATTGATGGTGAGATGGGGACAAAGCACAATCAACCTCCTGCAGCTAAGGGAAGACTAAGCGAAATAATTCACAAGTGCTTAGCCGAGTGCCTGGTACCCAGGAAGCCCTCAGTAAACAGCAGCCTACTGCTGCGCCTGCTTCCAAGTATTGCTGACTGTTTATGGGTAATTTTGAATCTTCTACCACGTCCAAAGGCAAAATGTAGATTTTAATCTAAAAGTAAGAAGTCACATATTTTATGTCTTCAGTTTTATGGAGATGGTCTCTCCTTGTCTGGGAGATCTACATTTTCATTGATTCTTTTATTCATTCTCGCTTTTAATTTCTAGGAACTCAGCATGCGCTTTACAATCCAATCTTTCTAAGTAACAAAAAGGTGTTTTGTTATCTTGAAGTCAAATACAGCATGAATCGTGCTGATTCTTTTGAAGAAGGAGATTTAAAAAAAGAATTACAGTATTCAGAAGCCTGTGTCTCTTCTATATTGCTTTTTGCATTCTCTGGCCCAGGAGCCCTAGTCTCAGATTGCCACAGTTATTATCATTTAAATTCCTTAGACAAAGAAATCACTGCTTCTGTTAACATGTACATTTAAAACAAAGCTGTTTGACACCATTTCAAATTGATACCTGATATTCTGAGAGCAGAAAATCCTGGTTATCAGAACACTGTTAGAATTAAAATGTCTATTTGAAGCTGGGCATGAGGGTCAGGTCTGTAATCCCAGAACTTTGGGAGGCTGAGCCAGGAGGATTGCTTGAGCCTATGAGTTCAAGGCCAGCCTGGGCAACATAGGGAGACCCTGTCCCTACAAAAAATAAAAAACAAAAAAATGCTGCCTTGAAAAGCCTTTATTATGTTGACATAGGTCCTCAATTGCCCAGATTATATATGAGTTTTGACTCTCCCCAGCACAATTATTAATACTAATAGCATCCTCTTTAGCTCTCAGAGTATCCTGGTTTGGATGATAAATTAATGATTACTCTAATGTAAAGACCAAGGTACAAGTAGGTCTGAGACCTTTGGCTTTAATGTCCTATATTTCAATCTTTCTCATTTGTAAGCCTGAGCTTCTGGTCAATCAGCCATTCATGTGGGTCATATTTGTTTCACATCCTAGTTATACAATAAAAAGCAAAACACGTGGAGTGCACCATTTTGCAAAGGAGACAGAAATGAATTAAATAATTAAGAAATAATTAGGCCGGGCACGGTGTCTCAGGCCTGTAATCCCAGCACTTTGGGAGGCCGAGGCGGGTGGATCACGAGGTCAAGAGATCGAGACCATCCTGGTCAA
>NW_016107804.1:1203371-1236459 GCF_001604975.1 Cebus imitator | reverse complement strand
TTGTTTTATTATTTAAGTGGCAAAATATGATGGGAACAAAAGAGAGGGAAAGAACAGAAAAACAGTGTTTGGTGTTAGTAAGCTCCTTGGGGAAAAATCATGTCAAAATTTTTGTTGTTGTTTTTCCCTGCTGAATTCCTGTTGAAACACAGTTCTAAACACACGGTGAAAATGCTCAGAGAATCAGTCTTTTGATGGCCAAGAACATGAAGCCTAAAGAACGAAGGAACAGAACCCAATTTCAAACAGCAAAAGGAAAGAGAGTAAAAAGCCTCAGGCCGTAATGGTTTCTCATGGCCACTGCCTCCTTTCTGATACCTGCGATGTCACAACCAAGATAGGCTGTGGTTGGCAATTTTGGGGCAAATGAATGAGTATGAAAGTTTTGAGAGGGACTCTATAGACTACAAGTATGAAGAGTCTCTCCTCAGAAAGAGCTTTGAGGGACCAGAAAAGCAGTTTGGGAAGATAAGTGCTTGAGAACAGGATTTCTAGTTATTGACAAAACACCAGGTGTGCAAATTCATTTCTGAGATCCCACATGATTAACTGGTCTGTTTTCCATTTATCTGGTGCCTGAAGAGCACATTTCCAATACAAACAGGCCCTTCCAAAGAAGGAACATAAAATAATAACTATTTAATGTGTAGGGCCAAGGCCAAAAAAATAAAAATATATTAAAGAACTGGCCTGTAGTACCTGCACAGAGGAATTGTGATGCTTCACCTTCATCCATAGGCTCTGTACTCATCAAGATAAATTGTAGGCTGAGTACAGTGGCTCACTCCTATAATCCCAGCATTTTGGGAGGTTGGGACAGGAGGACCACTTGGGACCAAAAGTTGGAGACCAGCCTGGGCAATATGGTGAAACCCCATTTCTATAAAAAATATATGAATAAAGTTTTAAAAAAAATTGATTACAGGTAAATGTTAACTGGTGGTGGTGAAATATTTTATCTGGCCAACTTTTTACTAATTGAGACATAATTGTACTCAGCAAATTCTCCAAGGATTAGAGATGACAGCAGCAGAGTCACATGGACTGATTTTTCATTTAGTGAAATATAATCAATTAATTCATATATTTCATATGTGTAAGTAATAGGAGTTGGTATCATAGAGTTATAACTTGGAGGTCAGAGAGATCTAGGTTTAAATCCTGGCTATGCTGTTTGTTCTTGGCAATTGAGACGGTTTCTTTGTCTGTGTAATGGGAATATTATAACGAAATATGGAATCTTGGCTGGGTTTTGAGTATTTAATAAAATAATGTACATAAAGCACCTAGCAGTGCCTGGCACATAGTAAGTCATCAACCAGTAAACAGTAGTTGTTTTGATGTTGATTAGGATCACAATTCTTATAAATAAATCTGGGTGATAATATATATAAGCTGTTATTTTTTCATATGTAATTTTAGTCTAATTATATCTGCTCTGATCATTTACCTCAGGTTATTTCAGAGATCAAATGAGATACTATATATAAAATAATCACTAAAACTACAAATTTCTTTACTATAAAGTTTTATCTTCTTCTATTATCTCTACAGCTTTATGGCCTCTTATGTTATTTGTACGTCTTTATTTACTACAAATGCTCTAACTGCAGAAGACATTGCTATTGCTTTTTCTACCTCCATTTACAGTATACATATTGGGGATTCATTTAATAAACACTGCAGGACAGCAAATGTTAGAAAGACTCAAACTTTCTTCCCAAAAAAACTTTGTTTCTTTTCATTCTATTTCTTTCCCTCTATGTGCTACCTCCATTTAATTATTTATTTAATATGCATTAAGTTCCTATTGGCCACCTTTTCTCCTCCACATCTAAGCTTAGTTATAAAATACTGCTAATATTTATTGATTGTGATCTCGTTGTTTACTATGACCTTGGGCAAATCAAGCTCTATGTGTTCAGTGTTTTAAAAAAGTCTGCAAAATGAGGATAATCAACCTATCTCAGGGTACCGTTGGAAGAATTAAATGAGGATTAAATGTCATGTTCAACAAGAATTTAATGATTGTATCCAGTTGTGGATTCTCTCCTTGCATTGAGTTTATGGCTGTCTCCTTGGACTTGACTGACCTGTGAATGATGCGCTGGCTCTGCAGGTAGTCCAGGGCCATGACCAGCTCACAGATGAAGAGCTTCACTGTTTCTTCCTTGAAACGGACATTCTGTTGCAGGTGATAACGCAGGTCTCCACCCAACAGGAGGTCCACCACCATGAACATGTCTTCCTCATCTTGGAAGGAATACCTGGAATAGCATTAGAAGAGAAAACTTATCAAATATATTTACACATTAAAGAACCCCAGAGACAAATGAGACCCTACAGATCAGAGCAGAGTGTTCTTGAGCTAAGAGCTTAGACTTTGGGAGTAGGTAGTCTATCACTAGCTCTATGGCCTTAGACCTTTCGTTTCCTCATGTATCACATGAGAATAATATCTACCACATTTAATCACACGGAAGAATTAGCACGATAAATGTAATACTTATTGTCATGCTTGATATACAGTAAGCACTCATTAACTGTTTGCTCACATAGCAATAAAACGCAGAAAATAAAGAGATCCCAAGTTATCCATTTATCACTAATGGTCACATCCTAACCATATTTTGCAGGAGGCCCATGAAGTATGAGTTGCAGGAACTCCTTGAATCGTTCTCATGCCTATTTTTCCATACTAACAATGTCATTGCCCAGCAACATTATAGCAAATCATGTCCCACATTAATGATAAGAAAAACATATAAGAAGGGCAATAAAGAAGTAAGCATACAGTACAAGGAAGTAATTAACTCTGTCTTTGAGATGGCGAGGTAAGGGGAAGCTTCTCAATAGAGGTGAAACCAGAGCTCAATTTTGAGAAATGGTGATAATAGTACTAACTAAAAAATAACGCTAATATCTCCTGATGTTTCTATTGAGTGAATCTGTGGGCTCTGACACATTCTGCAAGTGCGACCCCAGTCCTTCCTCATGATGCTGCTCCCATGCTTCCATTCACATGAGGAAATGCACGAAGTTAAATAACTGACAAACGACAGTGCCAAAGCGTTTTCCAAGTGCAAAAGTAAAATTTGAAAAATACCAGAGAAAAGTAGCAAGCAGGCAAGCACAGACATGGGAAGGAACCTAGTGTAAGTGGGGAAAAGAGAATAGCCTGGATTTGCTGGAACGACAGGTATGAGAGGAAAGCTTGCATCTGGAGAAGGTGGCAGGGGCCAGATTCCCATAACAGGAGCCTGTGCATGAATCTGCAGTGACCCACAGTCACTGAATAGGCAGGATCAGACATGGACTTCACACATGAAGGAGTATCAGGCTGAGGAATTAGAAGAGATCATGAGACACAGAACAGAATTGGCCCCTGCTGTACACAATCAGCAGCTTGTAAAAATGCATTCCTACTGCTGTGATTTATTGTTTCCCTCAAAGCACAGCCATGATTTCCAGTCACAGTCAAGTTCTCTGTGTCAACACTGCTTTGACATGTTTCTTTAGACATAATGTCATGGAGGTCACATTTTAAAGTTTCATTTGAATCAAAGAATTAAGTGCCTGCAAGCAGCACCCAGGGATGCACATCACTTCGTAGTGACAAATTATTTGCTGAGGAATAAACGTAGAATATCAATGACGGGAGAAATGCACTTAGTATATTTTCTTCTTTATAATTACTAGTGTGCTAAAGGAGAAAACGGGTACCTACAAACAAAAGAAAAGAAATTCAATGAAGTACTAATCTGAGGTGGTAACATTCTAATGAACACTAACCACCTGATAGTTTAATAAATAAAATTTTGTTTATCACTGAAGACTGATTTACACAGAATATGTCAGAAATTAAGCTCTTGGAGGAATTTAGACAAAAACACAGAAAGTGCTTTGTAAAATCCTGAGAAACATATGCTTGGCATCATTGTCTTTTGGAAGACATTATTCTTCATTTCAATCAATGACTGGCTGGTCGTCTCTGTCATAGGTGTATTAGGCACGAGGAAAGGTCCTTGGATCTAGGCAATTTCATACATAAACCTTCCAACTGCAGCAACACAAGTGATATTCACTGTATTTTACAGGCCATGCAGTAAACAATATTGAACTGGTTAAACTGTAATCATGCCTGGGACCTGCTGCACCTTAGGCTGTTCTCCACTAAGGTAATAGAAAGAATGATTCATTGTGGGATGTGAGCAAGGCCTTTTGGGATGAGTGGTAGCTGGGACAGAGATAATGAGGTGTGTGAGGGTTGGGTACCAAAGTCAGGAGAAGATAGTACTAACCATAAACATAACTAGATGCCAATGCAAACTACCTACTCAGAGTAGGTTAGCATACAGAACAGATAGGATTCACTCCCTGCTGTTGACTATGTTAGGCTGTCAGGCGTAGTTCAGAAACCTGGTGACAGACCAGTGGACTCTTCTCCTATGATTCCATTTAACTCCAAGGGAGCAGAATATATTTATTAAATTGAGCCTGAATGAACATCTTTACTGGGACTTGGGTTAAGCTCTTTTTATTCAAAGAACAAAGTGATAAAGGTGCCAGGTATGGCAAGTTAATACCGGTTTGAACGTGCAAGGGATTATTAATCAAAGTCAGGAGGCTCAGGCAAGAGGCAACATGCATCCCTTGGCCAGTATGAATATAAATTTATTTAATCATGGAGGCAGGTTTGGCTCCTAAAAATCATCTTTCTCCTTTGTCACATCAGAGCTAAAGCCCTCCATTACAGATTCTTAATTCTTAGAGGGAAAGAAGATAAATATTTTATTATCCCAAACTATATCCAGTAAAATATGTGAACATAACACAATTGGGCAATATCTGGAATATTCAACTTCATATCATCTGATTTTTTAAAATGAATAAGAGCTTCCCTGTACCTCAACCATTCATCACACAGGCTCGCTGTTGCATTTCTGCAACTTTCTTTGGTGGGATATCATGGCTTATTTATTTGAGTCAACAGCTCCAAAATTAACAAGTCTGGCCCCAGTGCATTTGAAATTCATTGCAAAGTGTGCTCAGTAAGGAAGATAACTAACAAAAGATCATCACCCTATTCCACCCTACTCCATCATGCCTGACCCAGACCATTGCAATAGGCTATTCATAGCTCTGTCTGCATAATCTTGGACCCCTCAAATCCATTCTCTACTCTGCAGTTATATTTTTAAAATGTGAGTTTTATCATGTTATCCAACCTCAAAAAACCTCCACCTCTTTCCAAGGTCTACAGAAACCTGTTAGGTCTGGCCCTGTTTATTTTTCCAGCTTTATCTTGAAGATCTTTTCCTTCCATTCTCCAGCTAGCAATTCATGTTCCCTTCAGCCTTAGAAGTTTGTGATATGGTGTGACCTGTGTTTGCACTCATGATGTTGTCCAGTGCCTGGTTATAATCTTTTCACCTTTCAAGTCTCAGCTCAAGTGTCACTTCTCACAGAAGCTTTTCCAACATGCCATATTAAATCCGGTTCCCCTGTGACATGCATTGCCATACACTTATTCACAGAATTTATAACAATTTAAAAATATTTCCTGTATGCTTTTGGATTAACTCCTTTAATTCCCAATATACCTCTGGATGCATGCTTGCTTGTACTCACCATTGGTGCCTCAATACCTGTATATTGCCTGAAATACAGGTTGAACAAATAGCAATAGAAAAAATAATTAAAAAAATAATAAATAGAAGGAGAGAAGCAAGGTTAAAACACAAGCTTTAGTCAGGTCTGATGTAAATGCTCTAGGTTCTATGTTTAGAAATTGGCATGATCACCAAATAAGCCAAAAGAATCACTTATTTGGGAGTCACAGTAAATGGTAAAGAAAAAAAAAGAGTCACTCACATACTTGAAGCTATCTCACAGGGGCCGTCATGAAATAAATCTGATTCTGAGGGTTGGGAAGAGATCTAAAATGCTCTGCAATGCAGTGTTTTTCAAATTATTGTGGGTCAAAATCCTTTAAGGAGTTGTGAAATCATTTTGGTTGACTGTGATGAGCATTTCTTAAAAAGAAATAAAACAGATCAAATAACATAGGATACATGTTATTAACACATAAGGTTAAACATTGTTTATGAAATTTTTGTTTTTATGAATATCGTGTGTCTCTATGAGTATATCTACTGGGTTATAATAAAAAACATTATTTGTTATTATGGGCTGCAGTCAAAAAAGCTTGAAAACCATGACAGTAGAGGAGCCTACTTCCTCTTGTAGAACGGTTGCACCAAACCCTCATTCTGATGCTACCCCAGCAAGGCTCCATTCTGAGCAAGGAAAAGCAAGAGAACACTGTGCTAGAACTGAAAAAAAATAGAACAGTTAATTTGTGTTTTTCTGACTGAACAGGGAGTGCTCACAGCAGGCTTTTCACGGCTTAGGTGAAGCATTGGCCCTTGTGAGAAGAGGTCCCTGAGGAATAGGCAAGGAGGAGGTTAGGGTACACTGTCCTATTCATTAAGTAGAAGTTTACTTTTAAAACCTTTCTTTGGAACAATGGCCCATCATATTTCTCTTCTTATAGCTTTGGAAAACTTTTCAAGGTATATCTAGTGTGAAATTCATTTTTAAAAACTAGTATTATGCACCTAATTCATTCAGCATAACAGCACAGCAAACCCATGGTTTGCAAAAGTCAGATTTCAACAGCCTATAAAAATAATACCCAGTTGTGTTTCTGTTTTTTAAGTGAAATACCACAATGTGACCATCTAAGGTAAAAGAAAGGTTAATGGCTTGGATAACACTGGAACCAAGCTGAGACAACACCCTAAATTCTCTCTGTGTAAGTTTAGAGGGAGGCAATTTACAACCTAAGCAAGTATGTAATGACTTTTAGTCATTAATGTATCAGAATGAGAGCATTTCCACCAATGCTTCATGAGAGCCTGTTGGTGAGGATACAGAGAAATGAGTATCTTATATGCCCTGGATGGTAATTTGGTGAAGCCGCTTTTGAGGACAATTCAAAAATGTCCTTAAACAAGGACATGGCTTTGGCCTATAATTTCTTTTTCTTTTTCTTTTTCTTTTTTCTTTTCTTTTCTTTTCTTTTCTTTTCTTTTCTTTCTTTTCTTTTCTTTTCTTTTCTTTTCTTTCTTTCTTTCTTTCTTTCTTTCTTTCTTTCTTTCTTTCTTTCTTTCTTTCTTTCTTTTTTCTTTCTTTCTTTCTTTCCTCCCTCCCTCCCCCCCTCCTTCCTTCCTTCCTTCTTTCCTTCCTTCCTTCCTTCCTTCCTTCCTTCCTTCCTTCCTTCCTTTTCTTTTTTTTTTTGAGATGGGGTCTCACTGTGTCATCCAGGCTGCAGTACAGTGGCACAATCATAGCTCACTACAGCTTTGACATCCCAGGTTCAAATGATCTTCCCACCTCAGCCTCCTGGGTAGCTAGGACTACAGCTATATACCACCATACAAAGTTTTTTTCTTTTTAAAAAAGATTTTAATGGAGGTGAGGTCTCACTATGTTGCCCAGGCTGGTCTCAAACTCCTGGCTTCAAGTAATCCTCAAGTAGCCCCCCAAAGTGCTGAAACTATAGACGTAAGCCACCACACCCTGTGTTGCCCTGTAATTTCATTACAAAGAACTTTCACTATGGTCACACTCAAAAAACTGTGCCAGAATGTACATATAAGGATACTCACTATATCATATAAAATTAATATAATTTACATGCCTATTGATAAGGGAGCATGCAAATAAATTATAGTAAATTCATGCTACAGATTATACAGCATTTAAAAAAAATGAGATCTATATTTTTTTTTCTTTGCATTTCAATGGCTACAAAAAGGCAGATCTATATTCTGTTATGGAAAGATTTTCAAAATATTATATTGTAAAGAGGAAGGAAAAGAGCAATGTTTATACTATAGTATGCAATATAGTATATAGCTGCTTAAGTACATAAAAATGATATATTTAAAAAGGATATAAACACAACCACAAAAGGAAAAAAACCATGCACATATGCTAGTACATGCATAACATTTTTTTGACAATAAGATAACCAATTATATAAGTGGTGGGATTATAAATCATTTTGGTTTTTACTTATATTTAAAAACCCAAGCCAATATAAAAAAATTTTCCTTCTACTCTGATATATCTAATATATATTGCCTTATCAGGAAAGACACCAACAAAAATGAGTCAGTCATCTCATCTTACCTAGGCTAGCAGTTGTCATGAAATCCTCAGTCTTTTTTATTTTTTCTGATTGTTTTCTAAACTTTTTTTAAATAAAGAAATTGTATCGAATGTTTGCATCCTATAGATAGATTCAAACAAGGCCTACCCACTGCCATTGATGTATGTGGCAGTCTTCTTTATTCTACAACTTTCCTGACCCAACTCTTATTTCTAGTAATTAAAAAAAAAAAAAACCCAAATTTGCTGTGGCATTCCCATGGTCTGGACTTTGCTGATTGCATTCATGTCACGTCTGTCTACACATTCTATAACTCTTTGCAGTTTGTAAAAATTGGTGGTTAGACCTAGGGGTTTGTTCAAGTTTAGGTTAAATTACTTTTTTGGCAAAACGATTTCACAGATAGTGGTACCCACTTGATCAGGAGGTATACAATTAATAAGTCTATATTTTGTATGCGGTATTATCAGCCATTAATTACTGTTGTCTTGATTCAAAAATTCCTTAGGGGTTGTGATATTTGAACTCTATCATTTCTCCTTAATGTTTTAGCTGGAGTATTTTTATACAGAGAAACTTGCTTTCAACAATTATTTAGTTACTTTGAGGTACAGTTCACACAGGAAAGGCAAATGCTTAACTCTTCATGTCCCCCCAGAGGTAGAGCCTTATCTTTAACCCCAACTGGACCACAGTGGTGCCATCATGGTTCACTGCAGCCTCAAATTCCTGGGCTTAGGCAGTCCTCCCGCCTCAGCCTTCCAAGTATCTAGGACTAAAGATGTGTGCCACAATGCTCAGCTAATATTTTATTTTTTTAGTAGAGACGGGGTCTTACTATGTTGCTCAGGCTGGTCTCGAATTTAAGTCTTTCCTTTATTTACTACTTTTCAAAATGATTTGTTCATTTTCTAGAATCCTCCAAAAGCAACCAATACACTTTAAAATATATCAAAATGCAGCTTGGCATGGTGGCCTGCATCTATAATCCCAGCTATTCAGGAGCCTGAGGCAGGAGAATTGCCTGAACCCAAGAGATGGAGGTTACAGTGAGCCAAGATTATGCCACTGCACTCCAGCCTGGGTGACAGAGCGAGACTCTGTCTCAATGAAAAAGAAAAAGGAAAAAAAAAATACATATATATATATATATATATATATATATATGAAAAGTAAATGATAAGGAGGTATACAATTAATAAGAAGGTATACGATTGATCAGGAGGTGTACAATTAAACATTCAAATATATTGAGCATTTATATATATACACACACACACACACACATATCAAAATGAACTCTTGGTTTGATGTCATTATTCTTATTGATGTTCTGTTTATAATGTCCATTCTTCAGCAGTAGGAACACAGTCATGTTAGATCATGTGTTATTTTGACTTAAACCTAGTAAGTTTTGATAGTTTTATAAGTGTAGAATATGAAAACATATTGCTGGCAATCTTGTATATTTCCTGTTTCAAACAATCTGGATGACAAATATCTGCTGCTATAGATGTACAGTTATAATGTGTATATATATATTCAGAGGTAAAGTAAAGTAAACACATCACACATATCATAATGATGCTTTCAATTTATATTTGAAATTACAAAAATTCTTAACCTCATCAGTGTTACATCAGTCACTCCTTTCTCCCTCAATGAAAATCCTGGTTCTCAATGATATCAGTATAAATACTTATTGGTTCTATCCCACTGTACACACTCAACACTTTCAAAATAACAATATCAACATTACCGCCAACAATACCATTACTGAAAACAGTTTGAGATATTTTTGCTGTTCTTTTCTGTCATTGGGTGATATTCTACTAACGATATACAATAATTTTCTGTTTCAAAGTCACTTGGAATAGTTCATTTCTGTTGTGGTTAGGCCACAAACTGTATATATACTTAGATAATTTGGTTTCATTTTTTTACATTTCATTTTTGGGGTTGTTTTTAAAATTTAATTTTGTTTTATAGTTATATAAAATATGTGTATATTTTCAAAGTCAAATACTAAAAACAAGGTATACTGACAAAAGTCAAGCTTTTATTCCCATCTTCTCTAATCCCTCCTTTTCCCCCACTGGTAACTTTTTATATTTTTTTCTATTGTAGTAAAATATACATAACATATAATTTATCATTTTAACCACTTTAAGTATAATTCAGTGGCACTATGTACATTCAGGATGTTGTACAGTCATCACCACTGTCTATTTGTAGAACATTTTCATCATTGCTAAGAGAAACTCTGTACCCATTTAATAACAACTCCCCATTCCTCCTCTCCAACCCCTGGTAACCTCTATTCTATTTTCTGTTTCTATGAATTTGTCTATTCTAGGCATCTCATCTAAGTGGAATCATACAACATTGGTCCTTTTGTGTCTGGATTATTTCATTTGGCATATGTTTTCAAGGTTCATTCATGTTGTAGTGTGTATCAGAATGTTACTACTTTCTAAGGCTGAGTAATATTCCACCATAGGCATATACTAAGTGATGTTTATCTATTCATCTGTTGATGGAGATTTAGGTTGTTTCTACCTTTTGGCTACTGTGAGTAATGCTTCCGTGAACATTGGTGTACAAGTATCTACTTGAGTCCCTGCTTTTAATTATTTTGAGTAAATACCGAGGAATAGACTTGCTGGATCAAATGGAAACTCTATGTTTAACTTTTTGAAGAACTGTCCAACTGTTTACTTCAGTGGCTGTAACCCTTACGCTTCCACCAGCAGTGTACAAAAGTTCCAGTTTCTCTGCATCCTTCCCAACACTTATTATTTCTCAGTTTTTAAAGAGTAGTACTGGCCCAGTGTCGTGGCTCACACCTATAATCACAACATATTGGGGGGCCAAGGCAGAAAGATTGCTTGAACCTAGGAGTTTGGGCAACGTAGTGAGACACCGGGAGGAAGGGAGGGAGGGAGGGAGGGGAGGAAGGAAGGAAGGGAGGGAGGGAGGGAGGGAGGGAAAGAAAAGAAATAAAAGAAAGAAAAGAAAGAAAAATTAGGTGTGGTGGCACATGTCTGTAGTCCCAGCTACAAAGGAAGCTGAGGCAGGAGGATCACTTGAGCCCAGGATGTTGAGGCTGCAGTGAGCCATTTTCATAATCACACACAACTGCACTCCCGCCTGGGAGACGGAGCAAAACTCTGTCTCAAAACAACAACCACCACCAAAAACAGAGTAATAGATGTGAAATGGTATCTTGTGATTTTGATTTGCATTTCTCTAATGTTTAGTAGTGCCGGGCATGTTTTCAAGTACTCATTGGCCATTTATTTGTCTTTTTATGTAAAACTGTCTACTTAGATTCTTTATTTCTTTATTTTGAGGTGGAATTTCACTCTTGTTGCCCAGTCTGGAGTGCAATGGTGCAATCTCAGCTCACTGCAACCTCCACGTCCTGAATTCAAGAGATTCTCCTGCCTCAGCCTTCCAAGTAGCTGGGACTACAGGTGTGCGCTACCACGCCCAGCTCATTTTTTGTATGTAGTAGAGATGGGGTTTCACCATGTTAGTCAGGCTGGTCTTGAACTCCTTACCTCAGGTGATCTACCCACCTCAGGTCTTTAACCATTTTTAAATTGCATTTTCTCTTTTTATTATTGAGCTGTAAGAAAACTTTGTATATTCTAAATGCAAATTCTCTAAGAGATGTTATTTGCAAATATTTTCTCCCCATTTTCTGGGGTGACTTTTCAATTTTTTGATAGTGACTTTGAAGCATAAAAGGCATAAAAGTTTTCAATCTTGATGGTGTCCAATTTATCTATTTTTAAAAATTTCTTGTTATTCTGGAGTCATATCTAAGGAACAATTAGTTATTACAAGGTCTTGACCATCTGTTTCTAAATTTTCTTCTGAGAGTTTTATACATTTAGTTCTTATATTTACCTCTGTTTTCCATTTTGAGTTAATTTTATATTTAGTGTGAGGTAGAGGTTCAATTTCATTCTTTCACATTTGGATATACACTTGTCCCAGCACCAGTCGTTCAAAAGACAAATTCTTCTCTATTGAATTTTCTTGGCACCCTAGTTTAATGTCAATTGACTAGAGGCTTTATTTTTAAGTGCTCAATTCTGTTCCATGTTTATCCTTATGTCAGGACCACCCTGTGTTGATTATTGTAGCTTTGTAATAACTTTTGAAATTGGGAAGTATGAGCCCTACAACTTTGCTCTTCTTTCTCAAGATTGTTTGTCTAGTCTTTGAATTTACTAAATTTTGAGTCGCTTTGATTTCTATACACATTTCAAGATTGGCTTGTGAATTTCTGCAAAGAAGCCAGCTGAGATTTTGATGGGGATTGCATAGAATCTATAGATAAATTTGAGGCCACAGTGCTTTTTTTCACTTAACAGTATATTCTGGAGAGCAGACCATACTAGGAGATAGAGATACGTCTGATTTCTTTTCTCAACTGCGCAGTGCTGCAATTTATGTATGTTACATGATTACTCAATCTGTTTCTTCTTGATGAATATTCAGGTTGTTTCCAGCATTTCTTGCTATTATAGATAGTACAACAGTGAAAAGCCTCTATGCATATATCTTTACTTTTATTTTTTATTTTTGAGATGGAATCTCTCTCTGTTGCCCAGGCTGGAGTGCAGTGGTATGTTCATAGTTCCCTGCAGCCTCAACTTCCAGGATTCAACCTATCTTACCATCTCAGCCTCCTGAGTAGTTAGGACTACAGGCATGCACCACCATGCCTGGCTAACTTTTTAAATTTTTGCAGAGATGAGGTCTCACTATGATGCTCAGTCTGGCCTCAAGCAGCCATCTCACCTCTGCTTCCCAAAGTGTTGCAGTTACAGGCATGAGCCACCACACCTGGTCATATATATTTTTGAATTCAGGACAGTGTAACTTTCTTATAAATGTATAGAAGAGCATTTGCTAAAACAAAGAATTGTTGAAACAAAGGGCAAAGATATATGTAATTTTTGTTTAATGCTGCCAAATTTATCTCCATAGGGTGCATTTTGAATTCCCACCAGCAACATATGACAGTGCCTATTTTACCACTTTCTCTCTCTCTAGTACAGTATGTTGTTAAATTTTCAGAGACTTTTAACAGCAGAAAAACTCATCAGTAGACCAAGAAGCTTTGGAACTTATGAAATACTTATTTCTCTGTCTCATAAGTATCCTTACAAAGTTTTCCAAAGAAAAAATGAATCTTGAATGCATTCTTTAACACACATAATATAAATGACCTCACCCACTTGTGTATATTGTGTGTTTATCTAGAATAAACAACCATATATCTAAAATTAATAAATATGAACAATAATAATTTACGTAGATCTTTTGGGCAGTGAAAAGGATGGATTTGCGAGAAATACCATATGATATTTATAATAAATGTTCACGCTGAGCAGGGGGCTTACACCTGTAATCCCAGCACTTTGGGAGGCTGAGGCAGGTGGATTACCTGTCAGGAGTTTGAGACCAGCTTGGCCAACAGGGGAAAACTGCATCTCTACTAGAAATACAGAAAAATTAGATGGGTGTGGTGGTGGTGTCCTGTACTCCCAGCTACTTGAGAAGCTGAGGCAGGAGAATTGCTTGAACCTGGTAGGCAGAGGTTGCAGTGAGCTGAGATTACACCATTGCACTCCAGCCTGGGCAACAAGAGTGAAACTCCATCTCAAAAAAATAAATAAATGTTCATTAAAAATTCCTTCTTTAGCAATAAGAAACTTGTAGGTAAGTCTCAGAAAACATAAAGACTCTTGGTCTGAGTTTATATCCCTGTAGTTAGTCTTTTCTGGCTTGCCAAATATAAATTAGATGTTATTCCTCCATGTTTCTCCTTCTGCCCTTCCATGGCACCCAGATATTTCTCTATTACAGAACACTGCAGGCCTGGAGCAGGTGACTCACGCTTGTAATCCGAACACATTAGAAGGTAGCACTTTGGAAGGCAGGAGGATTGCTTGAGGCCAGGAGTTCAAGACCAGCCTGGACAACATAGTGAGACCCAGTCTTAAAAAGGTTGTTGTTGTTGTTGTTTTAATTAGCCAGTATAGTGGCATGCACCCATAGTCCCAGCTACTTAGGAGGCTGAGGCAAGAGGATTCCTTGAGCCCAGGAGTTCAAGACTGCAGTAAGCTGTGATTGTATCACTGCACTACAGTCTGGGTGACAGAGCAAGACTGTCTCTTGAAAACAAAACAAAACACTTCAGAAATCTAGTTGTAGATGGCTACGTTGCATTATATCATATAATCACAATTAACATTTTCTTTTTACCTGAATTGCGAACTAACTGAACAAAGAATTTTGTGCCTTGCTCCTTTCTATTCATTGGCAAGCCCTGGCATGTAGCTTGGTACATAATGAGCACTTGTTCATTCAATGGCCATTTTACA
Organism: Cebus imitator; assembly: GCF_001604975.1. Taxonomy (NCBI): domain Eukaryota; kingdom Metazoa; phylum Chordata; class Mammalia; order Primates; family Cebidae; genus Cebus; species Cebus imitator. The sequence continues at coordinate 1,221,876 of NW_016107804.1, read as the reverse complement.
AATATTTGTTGTATATTCATGTTGTGCAAGGTGCTGAGAATAAAGAAGTAAACAAAAGGACATGGTTTTCCTCTTCCTGAACCCAATCATCTATAAAAGATAAACAAATATTTAACAAACAAATATTGTGGCAAGAATTGTTCAAGAAGAGTGAAGGTTACTGTGATAGAAAGTAATAGAAGAACCCAAGTTTGATTGCAGGGTCATAAAAACTTCACAGAAAGTAATACTCGTGTTTGTGTTTCAAGACATAAACTATAGCTTCAAATAAAATAAACAAAAATCTATAGTTTGCACAATAAAAAAGATGGGTGATTTTTAAAAATCATATAACAGGTTCCAGTTTATTTTTTTCTGATATTCTGATGATTTTTCTGAGGCCCTGACCTTTCTCTGCAAAGAGTTTTAAATCATATTTTATAATCTGTTGACCTATATATACTGGCTCTGGAGATTTTATTTATGAAGCTTCTCCAGGGAGAAATTTTGCTATTATTATTTTCTACAGAATCTCTTGAGATGGCCACCTCAGAGAATAATTCAGCCAGTATACAGGCAAAAAGGAATAACAACATTTTGCTTTCCATATAAAAGGGAAACCAAGACAGCATGCTCAGATGACAACAATTAAATCAGACTCTTCCTTATAAAGTCCATCAAGTGTCCAAGAAAGAAAAAAAATATTAGAAATTAATTCTTTCTGTGCTTCATAGTGATCATAGACTGACTGCAGAGAAATCAGTCTAAGTTGGAGAGTTTGGGTCATTGATGGGATTGAAAATGGCCACTTGTGATTCAGCAAGTGCCTGGGCAGGCCTGGCTGGTGTGGGAGAGGTGCCTGGCGTGCTGAGTCATATATTGTGGCTGGCCCTTCTCCGGAGTGGAGAGACAGGAAGTTCAGCTGGCGCAGTGTATTGTCCACTCTTCTACCTCTCCAATCAGAAAAGCAATTTGTTTCCTTATTGACCAAGCTACACCACGTTCAGAATTGCAGGTCAGAGGGGGAGCTGCAGAATTACTACCAGGTGGAGAGATTCTTACTCAGCCTTCATGCCTTCATCCCAGGCTGTCTACTTTTAATGCACCCATTGTTCCCCCATCTAGTGTTTATAGCCAAACTAGACCAATTGCCTCTTCAGGAATGTTTTGCTTTTCTCCTGTCTCTGCTCTTTTCTCAGGAGTTCTACTATCCATCTCTATTTCTGATGTCCAGCAGAAGAAACGCTACCAGGAAAGCAGAAATATGACATAATGGTTTTTTTCTCAGACCTGAGTATATTAAAGTATCAGTGATGATTTTTGTTTCACTAAAATATTTTGATTTATCATGTTAAATGGCTCTTTGAAATTTTTAAGTTGATTTTGCAGTTGTAGCTAATTTTAAGATATTTGGCTTTAGAGCTGTAAAAGTAATGCTGTAAAAGTAATGATACATATATAATAACATTAAAATAAAATATATGTTAAACTGAGGGTCTTAGAGAATTTGGGGGTCAGGAGTTAGAATCCAGTTTTGTCATCACTTTTTGTTTTTGTGGCTATTGAAAGAAATGGTACATGTCATCATCAGCATACTTATTTACAGGAACTAGTATTTGAAGATATGTGAAATTACGCATGACAAGCCCAGCAGTAATATGTTAGTACAGCACCTCAAAAATAGTAAATTCTTTTTTTTTTTTTTTTTTGAGACGGAGTTTCACTTGTTACCCAGGCTGGAGTGCAATGGCGCGATCTCGGCTCACTACAACCTCTGCCTCCTGGATTCAGGCAATTCTCCTGCCTCAGCCTCCTGAGTAGCTGGGATTACAGGCACGCACCACCATGCCCAGCTAATTTTTTGTATTTTTAGTAGAGACGGGGTTTCACCATGTTGACCAGGATGGTCTGGATCTCTTGACCTCGTGATCCACCCGCCTCGGCCTCCCAAAGTGCTAGGATTACAGGTGTGAGCCACCGCACCCGGCTAAAAATAGTAAATTCTTAAAAATATTAGCTGTCCTGAAGAGTGACATTGCATATATAGAATTCCTACATTTCCGCAAGAATTTCATTCTTCAGTCTCCTTCCTACAACTACACTTTTCAATTCATCAAACTTAGTCACAGTGAGAATACTTCACCCAATTAAACCCCAATCCTGCTTAAACTCACTTAATATGCTTTTAAACAGCAACAAAAATGAAGTAGTAATCTATCAAGTGCAATGTAAGGAGAAAACTACAAAACTGCAGGATAGATTCATGTTTAATTATAACTACAAGTCTCAAATGGATACTTAGAAGATCCTATTTTATTCTCTATTAAGTTCACAGCTCTTCACAGCATGTCAAAATTTCCTATACTCTGACCACCCCTCATTCTCAGTTGATGGCCTCATATACCATGGGGAAAACACAAGCAATGGCATGAGAACTACTCCATCTGCCCTCTTTCAAGCCCAGCAGCTCACATGCATATAGACTTCAATACTCTGCTTTTTCTACTAGTACATGAAAGTAGTGTCCTCACTTCCACCTAAGGCCAGCCCATTCACCTGTGCCTTGAATCACATTCATCTTACCACCTACATACACTTGGCAATCATCCCTTCTCTTTACTATATTACCGATTCCTTCCTCTCAATTGGCTCATCCTTGTTACCATTCAAACTCATCTGTGTACATCTTAAAATATGTGTAGGAATACATAAAAATAGAATACATATTTATAAATATGCACATAATTAATATATGAATAATAATATAGAACAAATGTATAAAAACATTTATTGTAGCCAGTGATACACACAAGAGCATAATAAACATGACTAATTAGCATTTATTTTTGGAAATCAAGATTGCTTTAAGATTTGCAAATCATTTTACTTCACTCATAATAGAAATGATCTCAGTAAAACAGAAAAGTATTTGATAAAATGTTATACTCATTCATGATAAAAAAAAAACTTCTAGTGACTTAGGACAGAAAAGAAACTTTCTTATTGTGATAAAGTATATTCACAAATAGCCTACAGCAAATATTGTATAAAATCTTGATATATTGAAAATCTTTCTTGTGAACTTGGGAAAAAGAGACAAAGATGTCCAGTATCACTACTTTTATTCAATATTGTTCTCAATGCATGTGCAATATGCATGGAAGGAAAAGGTAAGAAGATTGAAAGGGAAGAAATAAACCTGCCACTCTTAGTAAATTACATGAATGTAAATATTGAAAATCCAAGAAAGCCTATAGAACAACCAGTATAATTAATAGGAGAATTTAGCAAGGTCATTGAACACAAAGTCAATGTTAATAATCCATTGTATTTTAGCATATAAGCACCAAACTAGCAAGAAATACAATTTTGATAGATAATACCATTTGTAATCTTATTAAAAACCTCAAATACCTAGGCATCAGTCTAAAGACAAATATGCTAGACCTCTACACTAAAAACTACACTAAAAACTAAAGCCAAAGAGATAAATTAAGGGATACCTATATAAATAAGAACGTATATACACACATATGTGTATATGCATGTACATATATATATGTATATATAAAATGTGTGAATTGGAAATTTGATATGTTGAAAAGATGTTTGATATTTTGAAAAGATGTTTGATGTTTGAAAAGATCTTAGTTATCCCTGAATTAATCTATAGACTCAATATAAATACCAGCAGCTTTAAAATACAAATTGAGAAGCTAATTATGAAATTTATATGAAATTTTAAAGAGTCAGCTGTAGCCAACATACTCCAAAGATGAATTACTGAAAATCCAGTATAAAACTACAGTAATTAAAACAGTGTGATAAATATGAAGGAGTATACAAATAAATTAATGGAACAGAGTCAAGAAACCCACACATACACGGTGACTTGATTAATAACAAACGTGGTTCTGTGGTGCAGTAAGGAAAGTATAAGCTCTTCAACAAATGGTATGGGTTAATTACTTATCTATATGAAGAAAAAATAAAACTTGAACCTAGACTATAGACCTAAATGTGAAAGCTAAAACAGCAAAGCTTTCAGGAAATAGGATAGAATAGGTCCACCTTGGTGTAGAAAAAGATTTCTTTTTGTTTGTTTGTTTGATTGTTTGTTTTGTTTTGTTTTTTTTTTTGAGACAGCATCTAGATCTGTTGCCCAGCCTGGAGTGCCATGGCACCACAATATCGGGTTACTGTGACCTCTGCCTCCTGAATTCATGTCATTCTCGTGCCTGAGTCTCCCAAGTAGCTGGGATTTACAGGCATGTGCCACCATGCCTAGCTAATATTTGCATTTTTAGTAGAGAAAGTGTTTCAACATGTTGGCTAAGCTTGTTTCAAGCTCCCAGCCTCAAGCAATCTGCCTGCCTCAGCCTCCCACAATGCGGGGATTACAGGCGTGAGGCACTGCACCCAGCCAGACAAAAATTTCTTAAGGAGGATGCAGAAAGTACTACTCATAAAGAAAAAGATTGATAAATTATATCACATTTAAGTCCAAACTTTTTTATTGTTTAAAAAAAAAAACCACCATTATTGCAGTGAAAAAGAAAGTCAAAGGTTGGGCAAATAATTTATATCTTCCCAAAAAAGACTTCTTGATGAAGTTTTATAGCTCATTCCATATATATAATAAATTAGATACTGCTTTGTATTTCTTTTACTTCTGGTATATAATGTTCCCTATATTTTTTCCCATGAAAACAAAAGATAGGTTATTCAATACCTCATTTTGTGTTAGTAACTCTATTCTATCATCCTTAACATATGACAAGAAACTCCTGACTTAGAGTAGAGTTCTACATACATAACATTCAAAATGATTCCACACTTTCTTCTAAAATACATCAATTACATGTAGTCTGTATGCCTATTGTCAGGCAGGATTATATGTACCTTTTCTAGACCCTTTACCCCCGATACACGCATCTTTCTTTTTATTTGTTTTATTTGGTTTCCATGCAGAATAATTATGTGATCCATCCTTTACCTTAGAAATATTTATGTTAAGTAATTAACATCTTAGGTAATTTACTACTTCTTTATCTGAGCAGAAGATTTAAATTTATTATGCCTTTATATGTAAGCAAGCAAATGACATTCCAGTGCTAGGAAGCTAACACATGTCAGTGAAGATACTAATTTTGGAATTAATTAAAATCTGTGTGATACAGTATATTTTAAATATGTATTATAAATTATATTTACTATTGCCAACTTGATGGTAACAAGACTAATCACACAGGTTACCTCTTGGCTACATGTCGTCTGAAAATTTCCTTATCCTCCATTTCAGCACCTGGAACAACACCTGAACTTCCTATATGTGCTAAATAAACGTTTTTTAAAAAAAACTTTTAAAAAGAATTATATATAGAATATATAAAGAGCTTTTATGGATCAATAAGAAAAAGAGGCAACCAATAGAGAGATGGCCAAAAGGGTCAAACAAGCACTTCCCTAAAAACGATTCTAAATGTTCAATAAGCAAAAAAATGCCCAAGCTCATAAGTCACCAGAAAAATGCAAATTAAAACCACAAGGAGATACCATTACATATTTGCTGGACCATCTCTAGTTAAATAAACTGATAATATCTAGTGTTGGCAAGGCTTTGGAGCAACTTGACTTTTCACACATTGTGGATGTAAGTATAAACTGGCACAAGCTCTTTGGAAAATTGTTTGCCAGCTAAACCTATGTAAACCCTAGGACCTAGTGATTTAATTCTTAAGTTTATATTCCAAAAAATACTTGTGTATTTTTGTACACATATTTTGGAATATAAACTTAAGAATTAAATCACTGGGTCCTAGAGTTTACATGTGTACAAAAGTACACATATTTTGGAGTTTACCAAAAGATATAAAGAAAGTTAATAGCAGTACTCTGTAAAAGTCTCAAATTGGAAACAATCCAAATGTCCATTAATAGTAAAAAATGTAAATGAACCATGGAGTATTTATACAATGGAATACAATAGAGAAATGGCAACCCACTACTGCTGCTTGTCACAACATGAATCTCAAAACTTACTTTGTATCTCTTCTCCTCCACTTGGAAAATAAGATCACTCACTTCTCATTTTCTCATCAAGCCTTTCCCTTTGTTCCCTTTGATCTTTTGCCCCACCATGTGGAGTTGGTTTTTATTAAGATCTTGTTAAAGACAGGAGACAGTGAAGGGTCCCCTGGGAAACCCTGCCTCAGGGTCTAAAACAGCATGAACACTGGAAAACCAAACTGCTGGTCCCGTTTGAAGCCCACCCTTTCCTGATAGAGTCTCTCTAAATAATGCCCACCTGCACACTGGGGAAAAGGGGTGGAGCCAGGGGAAGCTTGTCATGTTTGCAGTGGGAGGAGCCTGGCCTCTTTAGTTCCTGCGTGGTCACCTGGGATTCAGCCTGGGAGGCAGGAGAATCTGCCTTCAATCTGTTGGCAAGAGCCCCTCTTTTGCTTTACTGGGGGTTTTTCTTTCTTTTTCCCTTCCGTCCAAAAAATTCTGTTTTCCTTACCGTTTTATGTGTCTGCCAGCCTAATCTTTCCTAGTCATATGACAAGAGCCCAGTTTTAGCTGAACTAAAAAGAAAGTTATGCAACAATCTCAATATATTTTTATTTTTGTTTTTATTTTTTTTAGAGGCAGAGTCTTGCTCTGTCACTCAGGCTGGAGTGCAGTGGCTTACTGTGATTTCAAACTCCTGGGCTCAAGTGATCCTCTCACCTTAGCCTCCAAAGAAGTTGAGATTACTCAGCTAATTATTTTATTGTTATGTTTTGTAGAGATGGGGTCTCGCTATGTTGCCTAGGCTGCCCTCGAACTCTGGGCCTCAAGTGATCCTCCTGCCTCAGCCTCCCAAAGTGCTGGGACGAGGTCACAATATTTATCTTCTCAAGTAAGTGGTCAGTTCTTTTTGTCTCCTTGATCTCTCAGCAGCATCTGAAATGGTTTTCCCTCCTTCCTTTCTAAAAAACTTTTCTCTCTGGAAGATTCCAGTATGGCAGACTCCCCTGACTTACCCATGGCTTGTTGATTAACTTCACGGCTTCTGTCTAGTTTCCAGAATCTTCCTCCTCTGCCAGAACTATTGGAGGGCAATGTCTTTAGTCCTCAGACCTTCTGTTCCATCTAGTCTCTCTCACAAGGTGTTCCCTTCAAGTCCATGGTTTAAATGTCATTTAACAGCCAATGATTCCCATGTTTTTGTTTTGTTGGACTTCATACACCACACCATCCTGGATTTCTCTTCTGAACTCCAGATTCACTTACTGCCTATTCAAGACTTCCCTTTGAATTACTAAGAGGCAAAATTCAAAATTAACACAGCTAAAAGAGTTTTCTTGATTTTGCAATGAATCTGCTCCTCCTCCAATCTCCGCATCTAAATGAATGACATGATCATCTATGTTGCTTAGGCCAACAATCCAGGAGTCATTTATTTTACTCTTTCTTTGAGCCAAGGGGCAGGAATGTTCTCTGAGCAAGGCCAGTTGGATTCTCTCCCAGGACTTTCAATCTTGAGTGGGTGACACAAGGTTAGAAAATTGGTTGGAGCTGATTCATCTCGGCCCAGACAGCGTAAGAGCCTATCCAATACTTCCTGCTACCTAGATTTCCGGAATGGCTTTTGCCCCTAATCTTTGTGAAATCTGCTTCTTCATCTGAGCTTCTGAGTCTGTAACCTACCCCAGATTCTTCCAGTGAGTTTCTTTTTAGCTTAAATTTTCTAACGGCTCCTTGTGTTGTTTTCAATAAATGATGAGTAAATGAATATGTGAATGTCTGCATAATAAACTCAGCTTCCTGTTCATTAGTCATCAGTCAGTCAACATCTCTAGGTGGAACAATTGCTGTGTACTGGCCACACAATAACACTTCTCTGCTAAATTCTCCAGGGACTGCCCTCCCTTCTTGTCTAATTTTCCAAGTTCATCAGGGTCATACCCCAAAACAAGTTATTCCTTGAAGCCTTTGACAGAGCTACAAGGACTCAATAACCTCATGTGGCTTTGAGTTTTTGCAGTATTTATAGTTTCTACCATTTCCTTGATCATTTTGTGGACTTCTTAAACATATTTTGTGTATTGTGGTGGATTGTTTGCAAAACTGGGCACAGTGATTTCTCTGCCTTGCTTTTTGCAGTGTTGACTTTGCCATACCACTCATCAGAAGTGGATCCTATTTCTCCACCCAGTGAATCTGAGCCTGACCTCTTGATTTACTTTGGCCAATAGGATAGAAAATGTGACTTCGACAGAGGCTGAAAAAGTGCTCGCTCATTAAGCTTGTCTCCTGTTGCTTTTAGGAACTCTTCCATCCTTATGTGAAGAAGACAGAGTTAGTCTCAAAGCAGAAGAAAAAGATTAGACTAGCCTCTGCCTTCAAAGTCTAGATGGATAATTTTGAATCACTGACTCATGTAACAGCCCAGACTAGAAGAACTGCCTGGCCAATCCACAGAATCATGAGAAATCAATACTCGCTGTTTTGAGTCAGTAAGTTTTGGAGCAGTTTGTTATATGGCAAAAGCTATAATAATGTGTCTAATTCTTTACCTAAAAGCAAGTTTATATAGTCCTTAAAGATTGAGAAGCGTCTTTTTACAGGATTTTGTATCATGTGTGTAAATGTATATACATGTTTAGGGATGATGCAACTGATAAAATGATTTTTTATATCCTTACTAGCTCAAATTTGTATAGATTCTTCTAAAAATGATGGAATTTGACCCCCATTGCATCTCCATTGCCATCCCAGAAGACTTAGGTCTTGTAATGATCCAAACAACATGTTCTGGGAAGAAATATATACTGAGAAGAAACAAAGCGCCTTTATGCCTAGGAGATGTAGGAATTCCCCCCACAACAATAAAATATTATAATAAAACATGCTTAATAATATAACTATAAAAGAAAATAAAATTTTAAGACCCTCTAAATTAATTTTGACAAGGGGAAAGTTAAGCCCTGGAAACTGAGTGAGTCACATGGCATGTCTGCAATTCTGCATCTCTGATTATAACTTACCTCTCTTTCACATTGTTCTTATTCTATAAATAAGACTAGAAGAAACCAGACCCCCCCCTTTCCAATCATTGATTTTTGCTGTAGATTAACTGCCTCCCCATAGTCTGTACCTAATCAGACATGATGGTGCCCAAGGCCCCATGACAATTACATCTTTAGAGTAGAATGTTTAAATATACATATCTCAGAAGAAACAGACCACCTTGGCCAATCAGATTATTATAACTATGCATTAAACCTTACATAGAGAGATAGTGAAATTCTATTAAACTTCCCTGAACTTTGTCTACAAATGATCCCAAACATCTACCCTTTGGAACTCTGACTTCCATTCCTTGGAATCTGTGCTTCCTGGGGGGCCCATCCTCAAACTCTGCACTTGAATAAACTCAATTGAAACTAGATTCTGACACTTTTGATTATTTTAGGTTGAAAACAGACAGCAATTACAATAAAATGTTGCTTGAAATAAGCCATCTTGTGAATGGTATAGATAATAAAAAGTCAAGTATTTTGAAAAATATAGGGAAAAAATGAAAAGGAATTGCACTAAAATACTAATAATGTTTGTAATAGACAGAATAGGACATCTTTAAAGATGTCCACATTCTAATCTCTAGAACCTCCAAATATGTTTTCTTTTATGACAAAAGGGACTTTAAGGCCCATCATCAGATGGGGAGGTGATCTTGCATTATCCAAGTAGGCCCAATGTATAATCACAAGGTTCATTAGAAGATGAACAAGGAGAACATAAATTGAGAATCAGAGACAGGTTTGAAGATAGTATGCTGCTGGCTTTGATGATAAAGAAAGGGGCCACAGGCCAAGAATGCAGGCAGCCTCAAGAAGCTAGAAAAGGTAAGGAAACAGATTCTCCCCTAGAGGCTTAGAAGAAACACAGCTCTGCTGACACCTTGATTTTAGCCCAGTGAGACTGATTTTGGACTTCTGACCTCCACAATTATAACATAATGAATCTGTGATGTCTTGCCACTAACTTTGCGGTAATTTGTTACATCAGCAGTGGAAAACTAATACAGCAGATATTTCTGCATGGTGAAATATAGGTTTTTATTTTTTCATTAAAACGTTCTGTGTTTCCACATTTTATACAAAATATGTGTTATTTTATATTTTAAAAATTAGATTTAAATTTATAAAAATTAAGAATAAAACAAAAGACGTTGTAGTGCTCAGGCTAGCTCAAGTTTAGGTGCAGTTGTCCACTCAAGAATCTTCTCTGGCTATGAGAGAAGCAGGGACATTCCATTTCTGGCAAAGGAAACCAAAAATATTTCACCCCATATTTTGAGATGGTGCTTTAGAAGAAGGCATACACACAAGAATAACCCTGAAAAGCTACCTTTCATGGAGGTGAATTGTATCTATAGGAAAAAAAAAAATTATGTTAGTGAAAAAAACAACCAGGCACTCTCTGAAGACTTTCCCATGATCAGATCTCCAAACCATAGGCTATCATATATTCTTTCTGAGAGCTGCTACTTGTGAGATTTCAACTACATAATAAGGACTACCTTTGCCCCATGCCTTTCTTTCTCTCTCTTCACCTATAACCTATTTTCCTAAGCTCTGTCTATAAATTCAAGATGGCATAAAAGTGTCAACCATCTAACCCTTTCTGTGAATTTCCATATTGTAAACAAACTTTGTGTGCCTTTTCTCCTATTAATCTGCCTATTATCAGTAGATTCTCAGTGAACCTTCAGATGGTGAAGGGAAAGTTTTCCCTTGGCCCCGCATGCTGGGAGAAGCGTCACTCAATTGTGTGTTTAGTCATCATTTATCAAGCGCCTACTATGTGAAGTTCTTGAAATACATCTTCTTATCCCTGTCATTCAAAGCAGTACTGACATGAGTATCCCTGTTATTCCTAATTACGGGCGAGATAACCAAGCAAAATACCAAACATAAATGGCCTAATTCGCCTAATTTCCTCACGTATAATTAGGAATAACAGGAATACTCATGTCAGTACTGCTTTGAATGACAGTGATAAGAATACGTATTTCAAGCACCTCACCCGCTGGTGGAACAGAGATTGAAACTCAGATTTGTCTGACCCCAGGACCTGCAAAGAAGGTGAAATGCATATGATGATATGAGGGTGTATTTGTGAGTGTGCAAGCAAATGACATTGGTGTGATGGCAAAAACGGCAATTAACGAGAAGCCAAAGGCCTTAGCCCTAACACTAACACGCTTTAGTCATTCATTCATGTGTTCATTTAACAGATATTTATTGAGCACTTACTGTGTGCTAGGCACTGTTGTGGAAGATGGGGAATGAGGCAGTGATCAAAAACATACAAACAAACCTGCCTCATACAGTTTGTATTCTTGTAGGGAAAGAAAATAAACAAAATAAATCCTGTTCCTTACATATTTTGCACAGAGGTCTCACAGATGTGTTTAGGGGGATGGTATAGTACAGCAGGAAGAGCAGAGGCTTTGAAGTCAGGATTCTTGGGTTTGAGTCCTGGCTCTGTCACTCCCTGGCTGTGTGACTTCAGGAAAATCTTTTATTTAGCTCCTTTGAGGCTCAGTTTCTTCAGGAATGGGAATAATAATCCTTATCAACCAGGTTGTTATGATGAATAAATGAGATAATATATGTAAAACCCAAAGTAATAGAACACTACTAATAGGGAAGTTAGTATTGCTGATGCTGTGGCTTTGAGGGCCACCTTGAGTTCTTATGGTTTATAATCCCATGAAGAAATGCTAGCACTCTGAGTCACAGATGATGGAGGCTGCTTCCGGGGAAGCCACTGAGAGGAGAGAAATGGCTCAGAGAAGGCTGAGCTATATGAACTATGCAAAAGTCGTAATGCCCAGAGAGACGCAGTATGGGACTTCAGTCATATCTCCACACTGACGCCCGGGATTTTGTTTCTGACTAGCTGGCTGGATCATTATCATCATGATCCTGGAATTTGTGATACGAAGAACAACGTATAGCTATCAATAGCTCATGTGACTTTAAATGTAAATTCTTGGCGAACAACCTAGAAACTGCCTCTTCTTTTTTTCTTAGAAAACGTACTTGTCACTGCTGCTAATTGGAGTATATTCAGGCAACTTGAATCTATACTCCCCGATAACAATTTTCAACCTTTGAGCCCCAATAAATGCTATACTTAATCATATTTGCTGAATCTTGTTGTTTCACGTTGACATTTTATCACCTCAGATGAGATCCAAAGTGGAGCTTCAGTGATCCCCTTGAGTTTGTGACAATTGGAATCTTGGTACTGTTAGAGGCCTGTGAACCAGAGCAACTCTATCTTAAATAGGAGCTGGGTAAAATGAGACTGAAACCTACTGGGCTGCATTCCCAGGTGGTGAAGGCATTCTAATGCACAGGATGAGATAGGACGTCAGCACAAGATACAGATCATAAAGATCTCCCTGATAAAACAAGTTGTGGTAAAGAAGCTGGCCAAAACCAAGATGGTGACAAGAGTGACTTCTGGTCGTCCTCACTGCTACATACTCACCAGTGCCATGACTGTTTATAAATGCCCTGGCAACGTTAGGAGGTTACCCTATATGGTCTAAAAAGGAAGTGGTTCACCTACTTCACCAGATCTGGCAGCCATCTCAGTGTCCAAATACTTCCAGGTTAGTTGAGGATTCAGATTTATTTAAGCCATGCACATTCCTAATTCTGTGGGATTGGAATTGAAACGCTACTAAAAGACGGGAGCCTCATTTGTTATTCTTTAGAGATTCTATTTACTCCAGGTTTGTCATTTTCACTCATCTCTGAAGTTAAGGTTTTCTTTGTCTTACTCATTAGAGTTTGTAATCTTTCCTCTAATTCAAAATTTGGTCAAAAAGAATATCGTTTCTTTTGGAAAAAAGTAAATCTTTGTGGCTTAGGAAAAAAACAACTTTAGTTTTTAAAACTGGCCAGATTCTGAAGCGCAGTTCAATTGCTTAAACTGAGGCTTCCTCCTTAAGAAGAGATCCACCATTAGAATGCCAGCCAGATTGATAGTGAATACTTACCATGCCTCTTCATGCAAATATTTAAAAAACTGGCCAAGCATAACTCAGGATGATTCCAAGTTACAAGGGCCAAAATGGGGTACCTTTTAAAATACCTAAATTAGTTTATTTGCACACACAATTAGAAAAAGCTAGTTTTAGAACCAGACAAATCGAGTGAGAGACTTCCTTCCAATACAAGTTTCTAAAAGAAATCCAAAAAGGAAAAGTTGCCTCCATTCAAGAGGTCAGCAAAAGTATATTTGAAACTATTTCTAAATTTAAAAAGATTTTGAAAGTTTTCTCTCTTTCACCTCTAACTGCTCCTTCTCTTCTACCCCTGTGATCTGAACTCATCCCTTTGTGCTCGTCCCCTCAGCTCCCATCCATCTCTTAGACAGAGATTTTTTTAAACAGAGAGAACAAATGGAACAACTACAGAACAAGAACGAAACTACAGAGATGATAAAAATACAGATCCAACAAACTTTTGTCTATACCAGGTCTAATGAATGACACTGATGATTTCTTGACCCAATATCAGACAATATCATTTTTTCTTTTTTTTTGAGACAGAGTCTCACTCTGTTGCTTAGGCTGGAGTGCAGTGGCACGATCTTGGCTCACTGCAGCCTCTGCCTCCCAGGTTCAAGCAGTTATCCTGCCTCAGCCTCCTGAGTAGCTGAGATTACAGGTGTGTGCCAACACATCAGCTAAGTTTTTATATTTTTAATAGAGATGGGATTTCACCATGTTGATCAAACTGGTCTTGGACTCCTGACCTTAAGTGAATCACCCGCCCTGGCCTCCCAAAGTGCTGGGATTATAGGCCTGAGCCACCATGCCTGGCCCAGACAGTATCCTTTAAATGCTCTTCTGGATTTCACAGTCCCTTGGAGATACAAATCCTATCATGTCTTTGAATATCAACATCCAGGAAATTAGCTAAACAGCACTCCCGCTGTGATCAGATCTGAAATGAGTTGAAATCCTTTATATGCTCAAACTGTCTGTTTTGGATCCCCTGCAGGATTTACAAAAAAAAAAAAGCCTCCCACTCTGTGGTCTAGCTGCTAAGATTCTGCTTTCATGACTGCAGCCCAGGTTTAATTCCCAGTTAGGAAAGAAGTCCTATTTGTTTAAAATTATTTGCATAACTCTTGACCTTCTGGGATACTCATTCATTATTGATCCTTTTCCCTTCCAAAGACAGTTCTTGATTTCCTTTCTCTATCTGTGGGGCATATAGGGGTTTTGGGCCTCCATGCGTAGGTGCTCAACTGAGAAGCTGAGATCCTAGAAAATATGGCTGGACAGAAATATGGGTTGTATTCCATTTGCAGCTAGCAAGACATCTCTTTCTTTGAGCTGTCTTTGGTTCTGGATCTTGTGAGGACTACTTCACCCCTCTTTGGAAATGCCTAGTTGTTCCTTGGTTTAGATATAACCTTGGTTAAGGTTTATTGGCTTTGGTAAGTGATTGAAAAGCTACCTTTGTTTTGAAAGAAAAAGAGAAGTTGAAAAAAATATTTATAAAAGATAGGCCCTCTGGTGAAATAGGCTTGCTTCTTTCCCAGAGCTATCAATGCTGAGTTCAGGCATGGAGAAGGTTTTCTTTGCCCTGTTTGTGAAAGAGCTTCACAATGATGTCAGTCATCTAACCAAGAAACAAACTAAGTTGAAAAGCCCACCTGTTTAACTAAGTTTGTCTGTTACAGTAGGCAGGCAGACATGAGCAAGGCAGGAGAGCCCCCCACAACCTCCACCAGAAATGTCAGACAACCATTAGATGATGGTCAGGTGGTTGCTAAACTTTTTCTCTAAAATAATATTTGGTTGCAGCCGGTGCCAGGAAAAGTCAGTGTCCCAATAGATAGAAAACACTTGAAACTGATGATCAGTAGCTTCCAGATGAAATCTCAGGAGTAGGGCAAGTAGGCTTAAGCATGCACACTAAGAGGCAAAATGGCAGAGTTTAACTGGTATATGAACTTCCTCTAGGAACACTCAAATGGTAAGGAAAAAATGCCTCAAGTAAGCATGCACACAATTTCAGTAAATACATTGTACATGTGGTCTCTCCCAAGCACTGGCAGGCTGCTGCACATGGGCACAGCCCACCCCAAGGGAAGAATCAGGGAGAAGCAACCACCTCCCAGAAGGCTGCCAACATATAAAACTCCAAGTCAAAGGTTAAACCATGTGCTTGAATCTCTTAAGCTGCCCCTCTGGCCCTCTTCCAAGTGTACTTTACTTCCTTTAATTCCTGCTCTAAAACTTTTAAAATCAACTTTCACTTTTGCTCTAAAAATTGCCTCTGTCTCTCATTCTACCTTATGCCCCTCAGTTGAATTTCTTACTCTGAGGAGGCAAGAGTTGAAGTTCCTGCAGACTCATATGGATTCACCGCTGCTAACAGGTCTCTAAAATACACCTTCCTGGCATTTAGCTGGCTATATTGAAATTTACATTTATAAAGGAAATTTCCATTTGTAAGGGTGTCTGCCTCTGTGCACTCAGAGGAGAGAGGGCTGAGTCATGAGGAATTTAACACTGGTTTAAATTTATACAAGTCTTACCTTTATTTAAGGTGCTTTCCTTGGCCACCTTGACTTAACGGGGCCTTTACCTGTATACACCTGCTTCCTTGATTTGAGCTCAGCTCTATGTTTTTGAGATTTTTTTTTTTTTTTTAACTTTGTTTCATCTAAGAGTCATCCCTTTAGAAGTACAAATTTCAGGTTGCCTAGCTAACAATCGTTCAGGGCTTCATAGTCTAAAGGTGTGAAACTATTGAAAACTGGCAAATGAAGAACCTTATAAAGCTATAAAATCTGCTTGTGTGTGTCTGCATGTTTATATGTGTCATGTGTATGTGACATTTACTACCAAAATATATGAAAGAGCTGTACTTAAGTGGCCAAAAGAAAAAAGAAACACTTAAATGTTTCATCAGAAAAATAGAGAGTAACTCAAATCCCTTTTAGTTCACTTAGGTAAATCATTGGTAAATAAGACCAGTTAATACTGTTGGTTTAATGAAAGCCACTGTGCCTTCTGATGAACAAAATATCTCTATTTTAACTTTCAGATTCTTGCTTAGGTGGCAACTGCCTGATATTTGCAGGCTATAAAAATGATTAAGAAAGAAATAACTTGATGATGGCTAGTTTTGTTTAATGAATTATTCAAGCATAATTGTTAAGAATGAATAAATTAAATGTATGTAAATGGGATGTAGAAGTGTATAAATGAATTTTTTCATTTCAAAAATCTTTTTCAGTAACTAAATCTTAAAGTCATGTTAAATTAAGTATTAGGTAATTATAAAATGTCTGTGTTAGTTATATGGTGTAGAAAGCTAAATATACTTAGATCTGTTGATAAACAAAATAATTGAGGGAACATCTTTCTAAAAATTATGAAATGGTTTTCATCTACAAATACTGGGTAAAAACAGCTGAAAATTACTTCCTCAGATTTCACTGTAAATTAGCATTACTAAGAGTTAAAACTGTAGTTATCATATGTAATTAAAATGACTAGATATGGCCAGGGGCTGTGGCTCATGCAAATAATCCCAGCACTTTTGGGAGGCTGAGGACGGCGGATCACGAGGTCAGGAAATTGAGACCATTTTGGCTAACATGGTGAAACCTCGTCTCTACTAAAAGTACAAAAAATTGACCAGGCATGGTGGCACATGCCTGTAATCCCAGCTACTTGGGAGGCTGAGGCAGGAAAATCGCTTGAGCCCAGGAGGCAGGGATTGCCAAGATTGTGCCACTGCACTCCTGCCTGGGTGACAGAGCCAGATTCCATCTCAAAAAAAAAAAAAAAGAGACTAGATAAAAGAGACAGTTCTATACACAGGGCATATAAAGAAATGAAGATTTTTTTTTGGAAAAGGGAGTTGCAGAGACAGTAATTTTTCATTTACATGAAAGAGAGCATTGTGTGGTCAACATGATAGGGGAGAATGGAAAGAAAATTTTGTCCTAAGATAGAATGCCAATCTAAAAAAGAAGTAGAGGATGAAACTGAAGGTTTAAGCAAGTTGTAGGTTTATGGAAGATTAATCTTGTGAAAGGACTTTTGTGTGTAATCAAGTTGGCTAAAATTAGAAGAGAATTGTTTATAAGTTTTTCTAAAAAGCTCACTGAAGCAAGGTCAGAGTTGGGGCCCCTCTTTTGGAACGACAGGGTTTTCTTGAAACATTGATCTTCTTTTTAATAGAAAATTGTAATAGGTTATAAAAGATTTATGAAAATCTTATCTTCTGTGGTCAAAGCTGACTGAGATTATATGGAGATGTTTATAAGGTTTTATTAAAAATAGCTTTAGTATTGATAATACATGAATATAAAAGTAAAATTTGATATTGTCCTTTGAACAAGAATTTTGTATAGTGTTAATAAAAGACAGTAAAAGATTTGTTTGCCTTTTGAGTAAACTTCAAAAAGCAAAAAAACAGAACAAAGGTATCCTTGAGAGGATACCTAGCCTTCAGAGGCTTTTAAAAATAAAATCTGAGATTCCTTATGAAAAGGAGGGAAAGCTTTGCCTCATGCTGTCCCTATTAGGTTTCTTGTTTGGGAACTGAGTCTCCTTTCTATCAAATAGTAAAAGTTTTTGCTTTTGAAATCTTGGAACTATCACTTTGGCTAAATAAATGACCATTATTTTACAGTGACCTGCAAGAATATTTTGAGCAAGTTTTTTTAAACCTTTGATATTTGACAAACTTTCCAAAATCATATTTCAAATTAAAATTTAGTCTTTTTTTTTTTTAACCAGAAATTAGCTTTTCAGTTATGAGGGCCTGTAGAAATTCAAGAGAGGCAGATCAGGGTTATTTGACATGTTTAAGTCATACAGAAAGCATTATCAAATGAGAAATGATGTTTAACTTTCTTTTAGTTATACTTGTATAAATGTAGCAATATTATTAATATGTGTTCCAAAATTGAATGAGATTCCAAAAGTGCCAATGTTTTGGTATATATGATCAGTAATAATTATGATTGTTATGTTAAGCGGTATGCTACAGGCATAACCAAATTTCCTGGTCAATTGTGTCTTTAATCAAGGCTACTTTAAGTCTTTTGTCATGCACAGACAATTATTATTTTACTTTGATTCTTCATAAAAAGTGGTTTTTCATCATCTACAGTCCAAAATTTGAGTCTCCTTCAAGGAAATTCATGGAAAGGACTCTGAGAAGTCCTGAATACAGGTTTCTGAAAGTTTTGGAAATCATACCATTGGACTATGTAAAAACTTCCAGAATTTTAATAAAAATGTCTATTAGTTCATGAAGATTGCTAACCCAATATCAAATAAAACAAAAGTTAATTACATGGAACTGAACTGATAGAGAACTAAATTTTTATTTATATTTATTTATTTTTTTGAGACAGAGTTTTGCTCTTGTTGCTAGGCTGGAGTAAAATGGCACAATCTTCGCTCACCACAACCTCC
>NW_016107804.1:1181088-1202996 GCF_001604975.1 Cebus imitator | reverse complement strand
TGATCCACCCGCCTCGGCCTCCCAAAGTGCTGGGATTACAGGCTTGAGCCACCGCGCCCGGCCCTAAAATTTTTTTTAATGACTTTTTTTGTTTGAAATGTTGCTGATTCTTTTTATTTTGTTTTCCAAAGTCCAGAATTTTTTTTTTTTGAGCTATTTAGAGCTTACAACAATTAAGTAAAGTATTCTTTTATGAGCAAGATTGAATCATCTTGCCCTCTACCTGATTCCTCCTGAATTTGGAAGCTATTTGTGAATACACTTAATTTATGGCAATATTATTTGTGTAAGTTCAGTAAGAACCTGTTTTCTTCTGTAACAGTACACAGTTGGAGACACTGGTCATTTTACAAAGGCTGGTCATTTCACCAAGGTTTTGAGTTAAATGATATACTTTCAGATATGACCAAACTGCTTTGATGAATTGAAGTTGACTTTATAGAACCAAATAAAAAGCCCTTTGGAAAGACTGACCTGATACCTTGTCTACGCGTTACCTTCACAAGTTTTTTGACCTTGCAGTAAGTAAAGAATGTAACTATTTGACAGGCCCAGAAACCTCAAGATATTTTAGAACCTCAAGAAGAGGGAAATTCACTCAATTTATGTAGATGCTACAGGAAGTCTGATGGTAAATTATTGGTTTGGATACGTAGTTTAGAGAGGTTTTTAAAAGTCTAATCTCAGATTCTTTGTGAAAAAGTTAAAGCAAAACCAACTTAAAAATGCAAACATGGCCATTGATTATTTTTGTTGTACTTAATGCAAATAATCAGGCCAAATATAATACTAAAACTTATTTTGCAAGTATGTTGGTCCTGCTAAAATTTATCTTGGGTAGAAATGGTGAACTGAAGAGAGACAAATTATGGTTCAGAAGAAAATTATAGCATGCCTGCTTTTAGATTCAGCCTTGACCATTGTTTTTTAGTTTTTATTATTTTCCTAAAATTTGGTCTAAATCTTGAATTATTTACTGCTACAACAAGTCTCTAAGAAAGACCTGGATTTTAATTTTCTTCATGATGTTTTAGTTGATTTTCCAATGGAATAGGTTATTTTTTTTTTCATTCAGGCATAGAAATTCCTTTTTTAAAGTTATAATCCTTATGTCTATTATATTTCTACTATGTATATCTCATTGTTTTACTTATTCTGAGAAAACTAACTGCATGGTATTCTAAAGACTAGAGATGATTCCACAAGCAACAGTAGTTACATAAATTACTGACTTGACTGAAGTCTCATTTGTGGTACCCTGCAATGCCATCCCAATTCAGCTTTCGATGGTGTTAAAATCCCCATTAAGACTCATTCTCTCCCCTTCCTTCAAATGTGGGACAGGACCATCTGGGAATAAGACTTTCTAGCAATGCAAGACTAAGTTCCTGAACATAAAAGGAGCCAAAACTGTTTAAGTTCATCCACAATGCTTTCTTTGCAAATCTTGATGAAAAGGGGGGAAATGAGAAAACAAAAATAGCTCAGAACAGTCTGAGCTGTATGAGATAGGCACAATTTATTAGGTTTAGAGAAACATGAGTATTGGATGTCAGTCACACCCTCAAACCCATGCCCAGGGACAATCATTTAAAGGCATTTTGTTCCTGACTAGCTGCCTCACCCATTATCTTTGTGTCCCTGGAATTTTGATACAAAGAATAATGTATTGTCCATCAATAGCTTATGTTATTTTAATGTAAATTTTTGGCAAACAACTTAGGAACTGCCTCATCTTTTTTTCTTAAAACTCAACCTAGAACTGCTGCTAACTGGAGTGCATATATTCTGGGCAATGTAAATCTATGCTTCCAGGTGGCCATTCTCAAGCTCTGGGCTCCAGCAAACTCTATATTTAATCGTGTTTTCAGAATCTCGTTATTAAGGTTGACACCATTTATTGGGCTATGTTCAGAGTCTGAAAGGACTCATGTCACACTCTCAGTACAAGTAGTCCTTTCCAGTTAAAACAGATGATCTGGTCTCCTAATTTCCTGAAACCACATATGGACCCTTTCTATCCATAGTGACAAGGGACATGAGTAAAGAGAGAGAGACCCTGAGGAGTTGTGTGCAGCTGCAGGCTTAATCTCAATTAACAAAAGCCACCTGGGGAACCAACTATGCTGGGAAAGACTGGGGCCTATTTATTTTCAGGCTGTGGGTTGCCAAGGCTTTGTGAAGAGCCCTCAGAGACAGACTCACAGGAAGATTTTATTTACTTTTCCTGGATGCCATCCCTGTCTGGCAGCATTCACTTGATAACGTGGCCTACACTTGAAGACTGTTCCTAAGTGAAGTCAGGTCCCTGGAGGCTAGTAAGGTTGAATTTTATTTCCAAATGTTCTTTCCTCCTCAACACCCTTACCCCCACTTAACTTCTTTCTCTGAAACCCCAAAACATACATTTCCACGCACCACACATATGGTTCATCATACTTACTCTCCTTGTATACTTGTCACAATTTATATATTCATATGCCATTTGATTAATGTCAGGGCTCTATTTCTGATCACCAATATACCCTCATAGCATGGGTTTCTAATACAATGAAGCTTACCAGATTTAACCAATAAAAGTACAAGATGCATAGTTAAACTTCAAATTCAGATAAATAATGAATTATTTTCAGTAAAAATATATATCTCATATTATACTTGGGCCACATACTAAAAATTATTGGTTATCTGAAATTCAAATATAACTGTGCCTCTTGTATTTTACCTGACAATCAAATTTAACTTATTTTTGATGCTCAGTAAATATATATGTGAATGAAGAAATGATAGAGCTAATGCACAATCAAAAACAGAAAATCAAATGCAGACATTTTACTGGTAAGCATACACCAACATGTCAGAAGTGATTGTTACAAGGTGATAGAATTATCGAAAAATTTTTATTTTGTGAGGTAGTTTTCTGTTTTTCAAGTTGACTGCAATGAGTGGAAGAGTTTTCAAATATACACACATATTTATATGATATTTATATATATACATATATATTAAAAACACAAACATATAAACTTCTTAACATTAACTCACTTTAAAAAGAAACAACTTGTGTTTTCCCTCAGCCTGAAAAACTAGAATTTTATGACTAAATCTCCAGAAGCTAGGGGTATTTTAGCATGGATGAGATTATCAAAAATGTTATTGAGAGGCCTACATAGCATATCAGTAAAATAGAGTACACAAAGAAGGCAGGAATTTTAAAAGTATTGCTGTTATTTTATAAATAATGCATGCTTCTTAAGCTTTTGAGGCTTTTGGGAGATAAAGATAAATCTAATAGTTAAACTCAGGACATAAAATCTTGATTAAATTGGACATAATTTACTGGGGAGTCTTGATGTTTGTTTAATTTGCAGAACGAGGATAGAAAACCAAACAAACAACTTATATTCTTATAGAGAATGATTTGAAGACACCGCCTTGACCCTGCACATACAACTTCCCATGATGTCCTGGGGCTAAGCACCATTCAAATTTGTCCTTTGGATGTCCACAGTGAACCACTGGAGATGGGCAAATTCAAAATGTCATACCTTCATGAAGTAAGGAAGGAAAAGAACTAAAATTTGTAAAACAAATGTCACTATGTGCTGGGTACTAGCCTTAGCACTTTATTTTGCTTCATTTATAAATGAAGTCAAGTCACACACATTAACCTTATCACATAATCATGTGACTTAAAAATGATAAAGTAAATTACTCACTGACATGGTTTGCATCTGTATTCGCACCCAAATCTCATGTTGAATTGTAATCCCCAATGCTGGAGGTGGGGCCTGGTGGGAGGTGATGGGATCATGTGCGTGGATCCTCATGAATGGTTTCACACCATCCTCTTGGTGCTGTTCTCATGATAGAGGTCTTAAGAGAGCTAGTCATTTAAAAGTGTGTAGTGACTCCCCCCTCCTCTCTCTTGTTCCTGCTCCCACCACGTGAGATGCCTTGCTCCCCCATTTGCCTTCCACCATGACTGGAAGATTCCTGAATCCTTCGCCAAAGCAGAAGCCACTAGGCTTCCTGCACAGCCTGTAGAACCATGAGACAATTAAACCTTTTTTCTTTATAAATTACCCATTCTCAGGTATTTCTTTATAGAAATGTGAGAACTGACTAATACACTCACAATCACACTTCAGAAGCACTGCAAGATGCTTTATAGTTGTGGAAAGATTAACTTACATTGAATATATTGTGCTTACTAAAACAGAAAGTGTTAGGAAGAATGATACAGATTTGTGAAGATTTTTATCTCAAACGGTTTGGAAGACAAAGGGGGTTTCTGTTGTACTTTAAGCGTGCACCTTCCCAGTTGGTTTCTAGTTTTGAATGTAGTATCAGAATCACTGAGGGGAGGTAAGTCTCTTCTCTCTCTTCTATCAGTGTTAATGATGCCTGGTGTTCCACTGTGAGGTTCAATGTGAGAAGTGAGAAGGAAAGAATAGGACATATAACATGTTATCACCAGGTCAGTATGCATGGAGAACAGAATGTTGTCTGGAATGACACCAAGTTAGCAAACAGCAAAATCTATCATCACTGGCCAGCTTAAAGCCTTACAATTCCCATTTAAAAAGGAATAGAATGAAATCAACTTTGCCCACACAGCGATGAAAGACAAATATGAAAAGGAAAATGCTAAGGCCTTATAATGGGTCCCTGGACTTAAAAAAAAATAGTTGGTTGAAGTTTTGAAGAAGAAAAGTGTGACATTGAACAAAGGGGGGTTGTGAAGTGACAGTACCTTGTCATTCTCAGGATGCAAAGAGAGGGGAAGAGAGGCAATTTGATGATTGCTAAGGGTAGGGAAGAAAGAGCTGCATCCATTTTAGCTTTGTACATGGCAGCATTTTGAATAGGCCACTCTAACATACTGATTAAATACACTGAGCTTGAGCTGAAATTAGACTCTACCATGTCTGAGTAGTGCATAAACTATAACAGACCTATTTCCAAGTCACATAAAACCATCTTCTTTTCAACTGTGGCATAGAGGCTTTGAGCAAATTGTACACTAAAGTGAACTGTATTAATTAAAGATGGATGGAGGCATGTTTTATGCACTGATTTCTCCAGAAGGATGTCCCTAAACACAGAGTAAAACCTCAATTATATTTCCATTAGCATTTGCTGAATAAAGACCCTTTTTCTTTCTTTGCTGGTAAGTCAGAAATGCTTGGTATGCATATTTAAATAACAGTCATCCTGAATCAGCTTTAAGAACCTCCTCTTAACATAATGGATGCATTAAAATGTAAAACAAAATGAAGGTGACACACAAAGACCTTGAGGCACAAGCAAAGAGGAGAAGGTAATAGATACTGCAAGCTTCTGGGCCGGCCGTTTTCTATGCCTTGGTTTATGGAAACAGCTTTGAGCACAGATCATGGTAGCTTCATGTCCAGTCACTGATACAAGTTAGCTTCAGCTCTGCCAAAAGCTATTTGTTGAGAAAGGCAGCACCTATCCTTGTCTAACTTACAGGTATATATGTGACTGCTTAAGAAATATGATACAAAGCAATCAGTTTTATTGCCAATTATTTTAAGGAGAAAGTGCTTTGTATAAATTCTAAATATCAACCTCAAGTCAGCCAATGAGGCCATACTTTGTAACCAAAGTTCCTCCCCTACAGTTTATGGTTGGGGGGCGGGGAGTATAGCTAGTAAGACATCTGAACTCATTCCTCATCTGCCCATTTAATTACAATGCTTTACATACATATATATATATATATATATATGTATATTAACCTTAAGGACAAGGGGAATTGTGACAACTGAACCAAGAAGTATTTATTAGTGACAATAAAACAAAAATGTTCCTTCACTATAAAGCCAAAGAAACTATGGAGAACAAAAGATCGTAAGGAAGATCACAGGAGAATTTTGCAAATGCTTGCCTAGAAATCAAGATGCATTTATGTAACAGTGGGGATGAAGATGAGAGTGAGACAGGAATAATAAAGGGTGGTAGGAGGAGAATAGAAAATTCCAGGCAGCAGTTTCACATGACTAGCAAAAGGAAACTGTTGAAATAGCTGTGTAAAAAAGGGACTGATAAGAACTTGAAAAACCAGGGTGTAAGCCAAGCTTGCTAAGACTAGCTAGACCCAACGTAGTGCTAGATTTTTTTCCCACAAGTTATTGGGGTACAGGTGGTGTTTGGTTACATGAGTAAGTTCTTTAGAGGTGATTTGTGAGATTTTGGTGCATCCATCACCCAAGCAGTATACACTGCACCATATTTATAGTTTTTTATTCCTTGCCCTCCTCCCACTTTTCTCCCAAAGTTTCAAAAGTCCACTGTATCATCCTTATGCCTTTGCATCCTCATAGCTTAGCTCCCACACATCAGTGAGAACATAAGATGTTTGCTTTTCCATTTCTGAGTTACTTCACTTAGAATAATAGTCTCCAATCTCATCCAGGTCATTGCAAATGCTGTTAATTCATTCCTTTTTATGGCCGTATAGTATTCTATGTCATATATATATATATTATATATATATATATATATATATAATATATATATATATATTTCTCAGCAATTTATCTTTGTTTTTATTGCATTTGCTTTTGGGTTCTGGATCATGAAACCCTTGCCTAAGCCAATGTCTAGAAGGGTTTTTCCAATGTTATCTTCTAGGATTTTTATAGTTTCAGATCTTAGGTTTAAGTCCTTAATCCATCTTGAGTTGAGTTTTTTCTATAAGGTGAGAGATGACGATCCAGTTTCATTCTCCTGCATATATATATAAAGAAACTGTGATATATATATGTGTGTGTGTGTGT
Organism: Cebus imitator; assembly: GCF_001604975.1. Classification (NCBI taxonomy): domain Eukaryota; kingdom Metazoa; phylum Chordata; class Mammalia; order Primates; family Cebidae; genus Cebus; species Cebus imitator. The sequence continues at coordinate 1,196,190 of NW_016107804.1, read as the reverse complement.
GTGTGTGTGTGTGTATGTGTGTATGTGTGTGTGTGTGTGTGTGTGTGTGTATCACAGTTTCTTTATCCACTCGTTGATTGATAGGCATTTCAGTTGGTTCCACAATTTTGCAATTGTGAATTGTGCTGCTGTAAACATGCGTGTGCAAATATCTTTTTTGAATAATGACTTCTTTTCCTCTGAGTAGATACCCAGTAGTGGGATTGCTGGATCAAATGGTAGTTCTACTTTTAATTCTTTAAGGAATCTCCACACTGTTTTCCATGGTGGCTGTACTAGTTTACATTCCCACCAGCAGTGTAGAAGTGTTCTCTGTTCACTGCATCCATGTCAACATCTGCTGTTTTTTATTTTTTTATTATAGCTGTTCTTGCAGGAGTAAGGTAGAATCTCTTTGTGGTTTTGATTTGCATTTCCCTGATCATTAGTGATACTGAGCACTTTTTCATATGTTTGTTGGCCTTTTGTAAATCTTCTTCTGAGAACTGTCCATTCATGTCCTTAGCCCACTTTTTGATGGGATTGTTTGTTTTTTTCTTTCTGATTTATTTGAGTTCATTGTACATTCTGGATATTAGTCCTTTGTCAGATGTATAGATTATGAAGATTTTTTTCTACTCTGTGGGTTGTCTGTTTACTTTGTTGACTGTTCCTTTTGCCATGCAAAGGCTCCTTAGTTTAATTAGGTGCCAGCAATTTATCTTTGTTTTTATTGCATTTGCTTTTCTGTTCTTGATCATGAAACACTTGCCTAAGCCAATGTCTAGAAGGGTTTTTCCAATATTATCTTCTAGGATTTTTATAGTTTCTGGTCTTAGGTTTAAGTCCTTAATCCATCTTGAGTTGTTTTTCTATAAGGTGAGAGATGATGATCCAGTTTCATTCTTCTACATGTGGCTAGCAATTATCCCAGCAACATTTGTTGAAAAGGGTGTCCTTTTCCCACTTAATGTTTTTGTTTGCTTTTTGGATTTATTTCTGAGTTATCTGTTCTGTTCCATTGGTCTATGTGTTTATTTTTGTACCAGTACCATGCTGTTTTGGTGAGTATGGCTTTATAGTATAGTTTGAAATCAGGTAGTATGATGCCTCCAGATTTGTTCCTTTTGCTTAGTCTTGCTTTGGTTATGCAGGTTCTTTTTTGGTTCCTATGAATTTCAGAATTGTTTTTTCTAATTCTGTGAAGAATGATGATGATGTTTTGATGGGGATTGCATTGAATTTGTAGATTGCTTTTGGCAGTTTGGTCATTTTAACAATATTCATTTTGCCCATCCATGAGCATGGGGTGTTTTTCCATTTGTTCACGTTATCTGATTTCTTTTGGCAGTGTTTTCTAGTTTTCCTTGTAGAGGTCTTTCTACTTCTTATTTATGTGTATGTCTAAGTATTTTGTTTTTTTTGCAGCTATTGTAAAAAGTTGAGTTCTTGATTTGATTCTCCACTTGGTTGCTGTTGGTGTGTAGAGGAGCTACTGATTTCCACACATTAATCTTGTGTCTGGAAACTTTGCTGAATTTTTTTAAAAATCAGTTCTAGGAGCTTTCTGGTGGGGTCCTTATGTTTTCAAGAAAAACAATCATATCATCAGCAAGCAGTGACAGTTTGACTAACTCTTTACTGATTTGGATGCCCTTTATGTCTTTATTTTGTCTGATTGCTCTGGCTAGGACTTCCAGTACTATGTTGAAGAAGAGTGATGAGAGTGGGCATTCTTGTCTTGTTCCAGTTCTCAGAGGGAATGCTTTCAGCTTTTCCCCATTCAGTATTATGTTGGCTATAGGTTTGTCATAGATGTCTTTTATTACATTAAGGTATGTCCCTTTTATGTCGATTTTGCTGAGGGTTTTAATTGTAAAGAAATGAGGCTGGGAGCGGTGGCTCATGCCTATAATCCCAGCATTTTGGGAGGCCGAGGAGTGTGGATCACTAGGTCAAGAGATCGAGACCATCCTGGTCAACAAGGTGAAACCCCGTCTCTACTAAAAATACAAAAATTAGCTGGGCATGGTAGTGCATGCCTGTAGTCCCAGCTACTCGGGAGTTGAGGCAGAAGAATTGCTTGAACCCAGGAGGCAGAGGTTGCAGTGAGCTGAGATCATGCCATTGCACTCCAGCCTGGGTAACAAGAGCGAAACTCCATCTCAAAAAANAAAAAAAAAAAAAAAAAAAAAAAAAAGAAAGAAATGCTGAATTTTGTTGAATGCTTTTTCTGTATCAATTAAGATGTTCATGATATTTTTGTTTTTAATTCTGTTTATGTGGTGTATCACATTTATTGACTTGCATACATTAAGCCATTCCCGCATCCCTAGTATGAAATCCAGTTGATCATGGTGGATTATCTTTTTGATGTGTTGTTGGATTCAGTTAGTGAGTATTTTGTTAAGGGTTTTAGCATCTATGCTCATCAAGGATATTGGTCTGTAGTTTTCTTTTTTGGTTATGTCTTCTCCTGGTTTTGGTATTAGGGTGATGCTGGCTTCATAGGATGAATTAGGGAGATCTCCTTAGTGTCAAAGGATTGGTATCAATTCTTTGAATGTGTGGTAGAATTCTGCTGTGAATCCATTTGGTCCTGGGCTTTTTTTGCTGGTAATTTTTAAATCACCATTTCAATATCAGTGCTTGTTATTGGTCTCTTCAGGGTATCTAAATTCTTCCTGATTTAAGCTAGGAGGGTTGTATTTTTCCAGACATTTATTCATCTCTTCCAGGTTTTCTAGTTTATGTGCATAAAGTTGTTCATAGTAGCCTTGAATAACCTTTTGTATTTCAGTGGTGTCAGTTGTAATATCTCCTGTTTCATTTGTTAGTGTGGTTATTTGAATTTTCTCTCTTCTGTTCTTGGTTAATCTTGCCAATGATCTATCAATTTTATTTATCTTTTCAAAAAAAACAATTTTTGTTTCATTTAACTTTTGCATTTATTTTATTTCAATTTCATTTTGTTCTCTGACCTTTGTTATTTCCTTGCTTCTGCTGGGCTTGGGTTTGGTTTGTTCTTTTTTCTCTAGTTCGCTGAGGTGTGACCTTACAGTGTCAGTTTGTGCTCTTTCAATCTTTTCAATGTGGGCCTTTATGGCTATGAACTTTGCTCCTAGCAAAGTTTGCTGTATCCCAGAGGTTTTGATTGGTTGTGTCATACTGTCATTCATTCAAAGAATTTTTAAATTTCCATCTTGATTTCATTTTGACCCAATGCCATTCAGAAGCAGATTCTTTAATTTCCATGTATTTGCATGGTTTTAAAGGTTTCTTTTGGAGCTGATTTCCAGTTTTATTCCACTGTGGTCTGAGACAAAGCTTGATATAATTTCAATTTTCTTAAATTTATTGAGGTTTGTTTTATGGCCTATCATGTGGTCTATCTTGGAGAAAGTTCTATGTACTGTTGAATAGAATGTGTATTCTGCAGTTGTTGGATGAAATGTTCTGTATATATCTGATAAGTCCATTTGTTCCAAGGTATAGTTTAAATCCACTGTTTCTTTGTTGACTTTCTGTCTTGATGAACTGTCTAGTGCTGTCAGTGGAGTATTGAAATCCCACACTATTATTGTGTTGCTGTCTATCTCATTTCTTAGGTCTATTAGTAATTGTTTTATACATTTGGGAGCTCCAGTGTCAGGTGCCTATATGTTTAGGATTGTGATATTTTCCTGTTGGACAAGGCTTTTTGCCATTATATAATGTCCCCCTTTGTCTCTTTTAACTACTGTTGCTTTAAAGTTTATTTTTTCTGATATAAGAATAGCCACCCCTGCTCACTTTTGGTGTCCATTTGCATGAAATGCCTTTTCTCACTCCTTTACTTTATGTTTATGCTTGTACTTACTATGCTAGGTGAGTATCTGGAAGGCAGCAGATAGTAGGTTGGTGAGTTCTTATCCATTCTGTGGTTCTGTATCTTTTAAGTGGAACATTTAGGCCATTTACATTCAATAGTAGTATCAAAATGTGAGGTACCATGGAATTCATCATGCTCTTTGTAGCCTATGTACTTTGATTTTTTTCTAAAGAAGGAAAAGAAGCTGAAACTGAAGCTCTTCTCCCACAAACAGACCTTCAGCTTCTCCAGTGGGAGTCTGTGTTTGGGAGAGGAGGGTCTCCCTTTCCCACTTCCACAGTTGAGGAACTCACAGTTTTGGGGGGGAGCTTTCCTGGGTCCTGCAGCATGTTTTTTTCTTTGTTTTTGCTTTTTAACTTGTGTTTTTATTTTATAGGTCCTATGTGATCTATGCTTTAAAGAGGTTCTGTTTTAATATGTTTCTAGGATCTGTTTCAAGATTTAGAGCCCCTTTTAGCAGTTCTTGTCATGGTGGCTTGGTAATGATGAATTGTCTCTGCATTTGTTTGTCTGAAAATGACTGTATCTTTCCTTCATATATGATGCTTAGTTTCCCTAGATACAGAATTCTTAGCTGATAATTATTTTATTTGAGGAGGCTGAAGATAGGGCTCCAATCCCTTCTAGCTTGTAGAGTTTCTGCAGATACATCTGCTAATCTGATAGGCTTTTCCTTTATAGGTTACCTGGTGCTTCTGTCTCACAGCTCTTAAGATGCTTTCCTTTATCATAACTTTGGATAATCTGATGACAACGTACCTAAACAGAGATCTTTTTGCAATGAATATCCTGAGTGTTCTTTGTGCTTCTTGTACTTGGATGTCCAGGTTTCTAGCAAGGCCAGGGAAGTTTTCCTTGATTATTCTCTCAAATATGTTTTCCAAACTTTTAGAAATCTCTTCTTTCTCAGGGACACCAATTATTCTTAGAGTTGGTCATTTAACATAATCCCAGACTTCTTGGAGGTTTTGATCATATTTTCTTATTATTTTTTCTTTATCTTTATTGAATTGGGTTAATTTGAAGACTTTGTCTTCAAGCTCTGAATTTCCTCCTTCTACTTGTTCAATTATATTGCTAAGACTTTCCAGAGCATTTTGCATTTCTAAAAGCGTGTTTAAAGTTTTCTGGATTTTTAAATTGTTTTTTCTTTAAGCTATCTATTTCCATGAATATTTCTCCCTTCACTTCTTGTATCATATTGTGGATTTCCTTGCATTGGGCTTCATCTTTTTCTGGTCCCTCCCTGATTAGCTTAATAACTAACCTCCTGAATTCTTTTTCAGGTAAATCAGGGATTTCTTCTTGGTTTGGATCCATTGCTGGGGAACTAGTGTGATTTTGGGGGGATATCAAAGAGCCTTGTTTTGTCATATTACCATGGTTGGTTTTCTGGTTCCTTCTCACCCCTTGGTGGCAGTGGGGTACAATGGACTTTGTAAGTGTTCTTAGCTTTGGTTGTTTATAGTGTTCTATTTTTATGCTGGTTGTCCTCCTGCCATGAGGTGGTGCTTTCCACAGAACATCAGCTGTGCTATTATGGGGAGGAACTGGCAGTGGGCAGGGCCCTAGAACTCCCAAGATTATATGCCCTTTGTCTTCTGATACTAGGATAGGTAGGGAAGAACCATCAGGTGGGGACAGGGCTAGGCATCTCTGTGCTCAGACTCCTTTGGGTAGGTCTTGCTGCGGCTGCTGTGGGGCATGGGAGTGGGAGTCTCAGGTCACCGGAGTTGTGTACCTAGGATTATGGCTGCTTCTACTGAGTTATGCAGATTGTCAGGGAAGTGGGGGAAAGCCAGCAATCACAGGCCTCACCCAGCTCCCACGAAAACCAAGGGCTGGTCTCACTCCCACATGCCCCCCACAACAGCCCCTAGACTGTTTCCAGGCAGAGAACAATACTGACTTGAAAAACTGCCCCAGGCTACCTGCCTCCCAGCTCTAAAGAAAATGGCTTTGTTCTTCCCCTGCCTGTGGAGTCTGTGCGCTGGATTTGAGCCCTCCCCTAAGTTCTGGCCAGGCACTTCTCACCCTGTTCAAATTCTTACAAAGTTCAGCTAGAGATTTGCTTCTCCCTGTGTAGTTTTACCTCCTGCTCTTCCCCTGTTGGATCCCTGTGGTACCAGACAAGAACAGCCTGCCTGGGGACCCAGCAATGTCCCAGGGCCATTCTGCTGCTTCTTCTACCCTGTATTTCACTGAGCTCTCCAAATTGACTTAGCTCCAGGTAAAGTCAGAAACATCTCCAGCAAACAGACCTTCAGCTTCTCCAGTGAGGGTGTATGTTTGGGGCAGCAGTCTGCTTCCTTCAGAGGGTCTGTGGGTCCTCTCCATGGTGCTGAATTTAACCCAGGTTTCACCTAGGACCTCATCATACACTCATTAACATACTTAATCATACATCCACCAGCACCATGACACTTCCAGGAACATTCATATTTGTTGTAAAAATAGGTGGCACCACAGTTCCAAGAAATCTCTATCTTTTTTCCAGAATCTTCATGAATGTTTCACCCCTTGGTTAAAGAAACCTATTATGGCAGCAGCCTCAAAGCCCCTTATACGACACTCCCTGGAGTCCACCCATGCTCCCCTCCCTTGAGTGTGTACTTTTTACTTTTCAATAAATCTCTGTACTTTCATTGTTTTCCAACTCATTCTTGAACTCTTTCTTGCAATTGTGTCAAGAACCTGGATATTAGCCAGCATCGAGTTCCCAGAGGCATTTGGGGACCTCCCCTAGCCCACCAATATCAGGAGTGTCTCTATTTGGGGGTCCAGTAAAACGACTCACCACAAATTCACCAGGAAAGGGTGCTCCAGACCCTGCATGATCTGGAGTTCCTTGAAGACATTTCTTACTTCATTACGCTCCACACACTTTTGTTTATTCATGTACTTCATTGCATACATCTTCTTGGTATCATTCTTCTGTACAATGCAGACCTAATGGTGAAAACCAGAGTGAGAGAGTATTTAGGGAGATGATGGATCATGGTGATGAGAGACGGAACAAGACATGTTCTTTGCTGTGGCTTGGATCTTTAACATTCGTAAATTATATGATGTTAAAGTTCCCACTTAGCTCTGATTTTAGATTTAAAATTTCATTTTCTTTCTATGCACCAGTTCAGTTCTTGGATCTCTTTTTTCTCAAACAATTTTGCCTGGTTTTGCTTTTTGAGTTTTTAAGACAGCATTTTGGTGAAAATAGCTGCCTCCATGTCAGGAATCTTCTAATAACAAGTAACATCCTTAATCTTGCTTTGAGTGACTGAAATAGACATGACTAAACTGTCAAGTTGAATAATACTGTGCAAAGAATTTCTGTTTACGACCATACATGATATAACCAAAAAGGACTTTAAGGACTGGAAAAACACTAAATATGATGTCCATGTTTTTAAAATTTCTTTAGCGGTCTATATAACACCTGATAAAGTCAACAGCAAATGATTTTAAAATGCAAGTATAATATAAAATACTATTCTCTTAAAGTATGCCTTCATTGAGAAACTAGTAATCAGGGTTTGAACATGTAAGGTTCTTACAAAAATGTCAGACTGAATACGTATAGTTCTTAAGATAAAAACATTATACAAATGAGGATACTGAAATAGAAATCAGGTGACTTCTTTCCCATGTGAAAATAATTAACTCTTCCATTGACAAGACAACTATTACTGGGTGTACAGTTGGTATAATCAGAAAATGATTCTTAAATCCTCATCTCCTTTAGGGTAGAGAGAAAAGCTTTAAAGGTTAGCGAGAGTAAACAGATTGGAGTTTAATGAGATTATTCTGAGAACAGTATGTGTTCATTATGTAGCTGCCTGTCACATGCTTTCCTTAAACTGTAGTGACAATTTTATAAAAATCCATTATAAAAACATTTTCACTTAATCATCTTTCCTTGTAGTCCCAGCAGCTCAATAATGTGAACATTTCTGGATCTTCTGTTCCCTAGGCTACACAACCCTGCTGGTGGTTAATCATTTCAGTTGGTTCTCACCTTCCCAAAACTGCCTTTCCCAATGGCTCGCAAAATTTCGAAGTGGTCAAAGTTGACTGTAAAACAACAAAAAAGAAGAATATCATGAGTGATTATCAATTTATCTTTAGTAGCTAATAAATAATAAAGATTGGGCTACTCAAGTATCTTGTCTAAAATATGATCTCAGACTATATTAAAATGCCAATCTATTCATCCAATAAACATCTATTGAACACTTATTATGTATTAATCATAGTGCTTATTGCTGGGAATATGGTAATCAAAAAGTAAAAATGGAATCTCTGCATTTATGGAGTCTGTGGTCAAGTGAGGCCCTAGAAAGAGAAAGACTCTTATGGACTAAATAGTCAAGAAAGTAAACGGAAAATTCAAGCTCTTGCTGCAAGTTAAGAAGAGAGGTCATGCGGCTGTAAAAACAAACAGAATTTGACATAGGCAGCAAGGTAATGGGAAACATCTCTGAGTACAGAATGACTTCAGAAAGATCTGCTCCCAGGTGCATAACATGTATGGCTTTACTGAAGATCAGCAATTTAAAATACTGTATTCTCCTTGCCTATTCCCTTACTATGACCACTCTTTTGTATCTAAGTAATTTCAATTTTCCCAAGTAGGAAACTATTACATCTCTAAGCGTGTAGCATGAACTAATCTCCAAAGTGCAGACATGTAACAGATTAGAATGGATGTATGTGCAGAAGTCCGCTGAATACTGCTTTGAAATAGAGTCAATCCTTCACATCTACAATTTTAAGACTTCGGCCCCTAGAAGAGGCAATAGTTGTTTAGTTTATAGGTAGCATGGGTTTTTGAGTCAATGCTCATGAAATGCATAGTGATGAGAAGAACAAATTATAGATTCTCTTGTGCAGGTGACAATCTTTGTTTTTTACGTTGGTAACTGAAAAATGTTTGACTCTGTTTTCTGGTTTTTGAAATAAGGATTTAGATCAGTTAAATTCCAATAAGGGATTTTAAGAGTTTTAGATGAGTTAAATTCCAAATAAGGGATTTTATGAACTTAGTTAGAAAAGATTGTAAAACACTAAATGGTGTAATTTTTCTCTTTAAAAGACCTAGTTTGTCTCTATTATCCAGAATAATTAGATAAGCTCCTTCTGAAGAAAAATGTTTGGCAAGAGTGCCTCTCAAAGTCTTTTCAAGATTTCTGAAAGTCAAACATTTTAATGATATGACTTAATCATTTTCTCTTCTGAACTCCAAATTCACTTTCTTTTGAGCACAAAGCCTCCTCAATCATGTGAGGCAGCATGTATATTACAAATAATCCTGTACTTGGAATGAAGAGACTTGAGATAAATGACAGATTTTTTAAGCCTCCATATTCTCATCAGAAAAAATTAGACTGACTCTTCCAGATCAGAAGAAAACACCTTCTACTAAGAAAGTACTACTAAAGCTGTTTACTTATTTAACACAGTTACTCAAGGGAATGACTTGTCTTCTAAAATCCCTTGGATTCTGAGTTTATTTCATCCACTACAGCATAAGCTCAATGAGGGTGGAGATGATATGCCATTTTGCTCACTCTGGGTCCCCTGCCACCTCAGTAAATTCCTGGCTTAGGTAGTTGAAGACATAACTCTTTGCAGCTCTCACAAGGCAGGTCTTAGCAAATAAATCAAACTAAGCTGTAAGCATACACAAGAACACCAAAACAATTAGTTCTTATAAATATGGATAGTGTGAACATTTGGATCCTCTAAGGCAGTGCTTTTGAACTGTGAGTCAAAACCCATTAATGAGTTATGAATTTAGCAATAATAAGAGGTACTAAAAATTTAATGAAATAGAAAACACCAGAAATGCCTCAAATGTAGTAAGAGTAGTACCGCTGCTGAAGCTGTTGTTCCTATTTCATATACTTGAGTAGACATATATATGTACAACCCCAGCTTTATTTACTATGTCATAATATGTTGTTCGGTATATGTTTTGCCTTGGTTTGTGGTCAGAATAATTTTATAAACACTCTGTAAGGTTTCTCTTGAGTTTCATACTGAAATAATGAAAGTGATGATTTTCTTCTGCCCATTACACGAATCTGAGTTGTGTATTATTTACCATGAGAGTGTTAAAAAAAAAAGCTGACCAGCATTTATTTGCAAGTTCAAGATTTTATCTTGAGCAAATCCAATAACTCACTGTGATTTCTCCACTAGCAGTCTAGCCTAGAATGCTGTGATGACATTTTAAATCTCCAAGGATACAGCAGGTACCTAGAAAGCATGAAGTTCCATCTTGATATCAATCCATTTCATGAACCACCTCCTTTTATAAACCATTTTAATCTTACCAAAAATAATACAGGATTACATTTCAGGTTCCTGGTAAATTTATACTAGCAAAACTGCCTTAACTAAATGTGACCTCCCAAATGTCACTTCTCAGAAAAGAGACAAGCCTAATTAAAGCCAGTTCATCTTATTTATACCTTTATCAAAGAAAAACACAGCCTCTCTAATCTAATGCCATACTGCCTAAAATCACTTCCTTGTATAAAAGTACAACCTAACGAGCAAGCCAATGATATAGATTAAAAGTGACAATGAGAGGCTGGATGCAGTCACTCGCACCTGTAATCCCAGCACTTTGGGAGGCCGAGGCAGGAGCATTGCTGGAGCCCAGGAGTTAGAGACTAGCTTGGGCAATAAAGTGAGGCCCCATATCTACATAAAAAAATTTAAAATTAGCTAGGCATGGTGGCGTACACCTGTAGTCCCAGCTACTCAGAAACTGAGACAGGAGGATCCCTTGAACCTAGAAGCTGAGGCTGCAGTCCTCTGTGATTGCACCACTGCACACCGGCCTGGGAAACAGAGTGAGAACGTGTCTCCAAAAAACAAAAAGTGGCTGGAAGAGACTTTCTTATTCATTCCTGACAGTCTCTTCTTAAATGTTCAACAGAATCACTAGTTAGTAGGAAGACTAACTTGAAAATACAACTAAACCTCATAAATTCAGACAAAATCAGAGGGAAGGAGAGAGAGAGAGAGATGAAGTCTGAATTGTGGATTATTTTGTCAACAGAAATCGAATAGTACTATAAACATGCAGAATTTACCTAAGGGGAATGTGGAATAGTGTACTCACTATATTCTTAAACCCTTGATCAATATGAAGAGTAAATGCCAAATTGGACTTGCACTCTGTTTTGTGTAGTCTATGAGCTAAGAATGATTTTTGAATTTTTAAAGGATTATTTTAAAAAACCAATGGATCTGCAGTGGAGAATATGCATAAAGCCACAATATTTACTAGCTGGCTCTTTACAGAAAAGTTTGATGGCTGCTGAGATTAAGAGCATAGTCCTTGAAGACAGACAACCTGAATTCAAATCTCAGCTCCAGCAATAAATAGCTATGTAATCTTGGAAATTTACTTCTATGAGTCCCTTTCTGCATCTATAAAATGAGGATGAAAAATAAGATGTACCTCACAAGGTTTATAAGAAGATGAAATGGGTCATGTGCATAGCATATTGCCTGGAATGAACTAATTTTACTAGTAGTGCTACTACTTCTTAACGAGCATCATAGCTCCCAGCAAATACCACCATAAGCTGCCATGGTAACACCTGGGTATTATCAGGCAATATGGAGATAAATGGCATCAGCATCATTTCAACACATTTGGGGTTTTCATCGTCTATGGTGTGGTGTCCTTGCAATGTTTTCTCTAACCTCTAAAGCAAAGTTAAACTTAGTGGTGTTTAATTCTTGGGTCTTATCCTTGTATTATGTTCTAAAACTTTCATTCTGGTTCATGGAGCTCTGGTAACTACAGCACTTTGGGAGGCCAAGGTGGGCGGATCACAAGATCAGAGTTCAAGACCAGCCTGGTCAATATGGTGAAACCCCGTCACTACTAAAAATACAAAACTTAGCCAGGTGTGGCTGCCTGTGCCTGTAATCCCAGCTGCTTGGGTGGCTGAAGCAGGAGAACGCCTGTGATGCAGAGGTTGCAGGTAGCCACCACTGCACTCAAGCCTGGGAAACAGAACAAGACTTCACTGAAGAAGAAGAAGAAAGAAGAAGAATAAAGAAAAAGAAGGAGAGGGAGGAGGAGGAGGAGAAGGAGGAGGAGGAGGAATAAGAAGAAGAAGAGGAAGAAGAAGAAGAGGAGGAGGAGGAGGAGGGGGAGGAGGAGGAGGAGGAGGAGGAAGAAGAAGAAGAAGAAGAGATGACTACAGAAAGGCTGTCTGGAGACACTGGGTCTTTGTGGGGCCTTGAAGGTAGTGGTTTAGGTAGGCAGAGGCAGAGCCTGGTTCTCACTCATACTGACAGGGATGGGCTAAGGTATATGGCCTGTAAGAAAACAGGCAAGGGAGATGTAACTTTGAGGCCTCCTTACGTGCCTCTGAGTCCTGCTTCACACAGCCTTTTCATCCCATCCTTCACAGTCATTGTATCTGTACAGTATCCTAAAAGTTGCCTGGAGGCATATCAGGTTAACAGACAAAGTTGAATATGCCTTAATGTGATAATTACATGGAATATTAAAAAAATAAATATCTGAAAAGTACTTATTTCAGAGTTTTTCTTTTGGGTGGGTACACATTCCTTCACTAATCAACCAGACACAGAAATTCTATATGCATGAGGCATTTGTTTATGAGGGCAGTCAGCACATGTTGCATTTTTACGTCACCTTCTATCTCCACATCCTTACAGTGTATATAGTTAAGGGTACTTAGGCTCAGAGATATGAGATCATTTGTATGGTTATAACTAGCATGATGATTTATTAATGTTGAAGTTAGATTTTAAAAACAGGAAGTAAGACAAAGCCTTGTTTAGTCAAAACTACACATAAAAATCCTTTAGAAAGGTACCTTTTTGAAAAACAAGTCTTTCAAAAAGTCCAACAGACAATTATATCTACTTTGTGTGGGTACCCAATGAGGCTCATAAACTGCATCTAGGAACTATTATTTGGGAAAAAAATGGTTTAAACACTAAAATTACACTTCACTCATTGGTGAGAATGTATTTATTATAGTCACATGGAAAGTCAGAACAACTATGTGGATAACTGGTTGAATGTTTTTGCAAAGCCACACCCAATGCTTGAGTGGAGGAGTGGGTGCAATCAACTCACTTGAATCTGCCTAGTTGTGCTCAAGGTCAATTCAATATCCACCTTTCTCATTCTGGACCCAGGCTCTTAACCACTATTTTTATAGCAGTCATCTTAATGTTATTCTTACTGTATAACATACCTACCTATCCCAAAGGTAGAATCAGGGGAAGCAAGATGGGATTTCTTCCTGTATCATTTTAGAATTATATGTCGAATCAAGTTTTCCAAGTCTTTCCCTTAGCATAAACCATGCTGATTCTGAAACCCAGTGATGATACTTTTTATTTCCTTTGTTTTACTTCACTTACCATCTTCTCAGTCTCAACATGCTGTGCAATAAGCAATGTTAAAGGAAAGAAAAAAGGAAACCCTTTTTAAGAGTCTGTTATAACATCCTGATGCTTGTAATTTCAGAGAAGACCCTTGTAGAAATTAAGGCAGGAATCCACCCCCCGCTTTTTTCCTACTTTTGAGGTAAAAATCTTTGTAAAAGGTTTTTTTTTTCTTTTTCTGTAAAATTGATTACAGCTTCAGCAAGTGCCAAATCATGAACATTTGTGAGTCCATTGAGAATGGCACATCTCACTGTTTATGTAAATCTTTCTACTGATGATGGACAAGGACACCAGCTGTGTAACCTTAGACAATTTCTCTTTCAGATCACAATGTCCCCATCTGTAAAATGGAGCTAATTAAACCTAACTCAGGTGGCTTTGAAGATAAGACATTGTAAGCCAGAGGCAATATGTCTGGTCCATCGAAAACTAAAAATTACAAATTTGTTTTTAAGTACAACAATTATTCAATGAAAACTAAGCTCCCTTCCCATTCCAAGTTTACAATTCCAGTTCCACGAAGCAACCATTATTAAAAAAATCCTTATGTATCCTTTAAGAGATTCTCTCTTCATGTAAGTACTCCTTCCTAACAGCAATAGCATCATGCTATCATTCCGATGGAACACACATTGTTAAACCCTTTCTATGTAACATATTGCCTCGGTCCATTCATACCATCACATGTAGATCTAATTATTTTAAGTAGCCAACTTGTATTTTATTGTGTAAATGTACCATAAAATATTTAACTTACTGATGGATGTTGAAAGATGGTTTAATTATCTATCATTACCAATACTACCTTGAGCATTCTTGATAGGCTTCTATGTCTACATTTATAAGCAAAGTTGATAAAAGTAAAAATGTTGGGCAAATAATATGTGAATTTTCTAATTTTATAGATATTGTCAACTGGCTCTTCAAAGATGTTACATTAAATCTCCTTCATATCAAATACATATAAGAATAACTTTTTGTCCACCACCTTGCCAACACTACCGCATTAACTGTTCTTCATCTGACAAGTGAAAAAGATTGAATTATTGATTTACTTTATATTTATTTAATGATGAGTGAAGCTGCACATATTTGTATGTGTATTTTTTTAGCTAACTGCCTTTTTATATGCTTTGTATATCTTTAATGAGTTCTTAGATTTTTTTGATATGTAAGCACACTTAAAAATGGTAAGTAAATTAACTCTAACATATCTCAGGAGTATTTTTTCTAGGTTGTCCATTTGGCTTTTGATTTTAAAACTTTTAATGCCACGCACAGTGGCTCACACCTGTTACCCTAGCACTTTGAGAGGCTGAGACAGGAGAATCACTTGAGCCCAGGAGCATCACTTGAGCCCAGGAGCTCGAGATCAGCCTGAGCAGCATAGGGAAACTGTCACAACAACAAAAAATGTAAACATTAGCCAAGTGTGGTGATGCATACCTGTGGTCTCAGCTACTTGGGAGGCTGAGATGTGAGAATTATAAGAGCCCTTGAGCCTGGGAACTCAAGGCTGCAGTGAGCTGTAATTACACCACTGCATCCCAGCTTCGGTGACAGAGACCCTGTCTCAACAAAGTATTTTTGGAATGTAGTTTTAAATTTTATGTAGTTAAATATGTCAATTTTTTCTTGTTTGCCTCTCTGAGTTTATGTCTTACATAGACTTTTTTTTAACCTCAAGATTGTTAAATGATGTACTTATATTTAAAACCAATAGCTTTTGACACACACTTTTGATGTCATTGCTGCTGCTTTTGTTTTTTGTTTTTTGTTTTTTGTTTTTTTTTTTT
>NW_016107804.1:1135734-1181056 GCF_001604975.1 Cebus imitator | reverse complement strand
ACCCAGGTTGGAGTACAATGGCGCGATCTCGGCTCACTACAACTTCCGCCTCCTGGGTTCAGGCAATTCTCCTGCCTCAGCCTCCTGAGTAGCTGGGATTACAGGTACACACCGCCATGCCCAGCTAATTTTTTGTATTTTTAGTAGAGATGGGGTTTCACCATGTTGACCAGGATGGTCTCGATCTCTTGACCTCGTGATCCACCTGCCTCGGCCTCCCAAAGTGCTGGGATGCTTTTGTTTTTGAAATCTTTTTCTAGCATACAGCCTTAGACTAAATTACATCATTGAAATTTCAATATGTAGGATAAAAAGATTTCCAAATTCCAAAGTTCCCCAAAAGCCATTCTGCTACTGCCTAAATTAAAAATTAAAACAACTGATTATTTCCCTGTATGCAGTCATGCCAATCTGATTATTGGTGCTTTGCAAGAATTTCCTCTTAAAGTAGGTCCTCCATCTCTTGCTTATGAGGTTATTTATTTGGTAAATATTTCACATATGCAACACATTAAATTCCAGTGCACTATATATCGTCAATTGATAGCAAATTAAACCAATACAGTCTGAATAAGTTCAAGATAAGATAAATTTCAAGATAATGTAAGACCAAAGTAAGTTAAATTTTCCAGAACGGAGAAAAAATAATCAAGTTAAGTCTTGCATGCTTTTTTTGGCATGTTAATTTGCTGTACAAATTTGCTGCTTAAACATGACACTCCTCAGGGCTATGATTCTCTAAAAGCAAAGTCAATTTGACATGGAAACAGTTAATGTTTGGTTGGCCATATGTCTGCCTTCTACTCTCCAGTCCAGAGAGGATTTCATTTTTCTGTTTCAGTATAGCTGAGAGTCCTAGGTGTAGTAGATGCTTTCAAAGACATTGCTCACTGAACTTGGTCTGTGTTCACTGACAACACACAGTTACTTACTGCTTACTAAGTAATAGCCATTGTGCTATGTCCTATGAGTAAAAAGCCCAAGGTTGCCTGCCCTCAGGGGGCCTACAGTCTAGAGGGACAACATAAAAATTCACAGTAGCTAATACCTAACATTTACATAAGGAATACCCATCATTAGTTTAAATATGTTACATATATTATCTTAATTATGTGCCAACTCTGAAACGGTATTACTATTATTGACATTTTTTTAGGTGAACATACTGCAACGCAGAGAAATTGAGTACTTAATATACATTACCCATGTAGATCCTATTTTGATTACTCTGCAGGCATCTCAGTATACTTCTGAAAATTTAATTTTTAACTTTTTTTTTTAGCAAAATAGATTCAAGTTCCAAGTAATATAAGCACTTGTACTGTAGGGAGATCTGTAATGGGAGCATGTTGTAGGAAAAGCTGACCTAGTCCAGGGAACTCCAGCAAAGCATCCTAGAGGACATGATTACGACCTCAGAAAAACATTGCAAGGGGCGTAATATTCTATTCTTTCCTACAGATTCTCTTAATTTATCTCTGCATTGGAGTATCAAGAAGATAATTTCCCAGGAAGAGATGAAACATATAAATAAATAACTGAAATATAGTGTACACGTATCAAGAGCCACAAGGTCCTGCCGTGATTCCCAAATACGATCACCCATCAAAATCACACAAATACATATTTCTAAATTCAGATTCATTGGCCTCATCTGAATCAGACTCTCTGGAGGCTGGACCTGGAATCTGTATTTTCAAAGATTGCTTGAGGATTTTGTTAAAGCCTGCCTAGAACTAGTCTGCAGGTGTTTATAGGAATTCTAACGTGGATAAATCTCTTCCTACTTTAGAAGATAAAAATTCTTCAAGGACAGGCAGCATTTTAACTGGGCCTTGCAGAATGCATAGGAGTTCCAAAGGTAGTCAGGCAGAAGAGGGCAAAACCCTGAGGTAAAAAGGTTCTCAGTAGATAAATATTTATATAAATATTGACTCAATCAATTTCTTAGATCTTCCCCTCCACCTTGCCTCTATCCTTATGTGTTTGAAGCAATTTAGTATCTGTAAATGATTGATGATAGAACTGCTGCTACTGGCATTGTGCTGCATCTTAAGTCACAGTTAATAATTATATTACTATCTCTTAAGTAGCATATATACATGTATAGGCACTATCCAAATACCTTTCCAAATATCCAAAAATATACATTATCTTATTTACTCCTTACCAAAACAACATGAGGTGGTAATATTATTACGACTACTTTATAGATATGTTATGTAAACCCAGAAAAGTTAAACTCCACAGGGTCGGGGTTTGGACTTAAATCTTACTTTGTGTGGCTCCAAGTTCCATGATTTTAATATTGTGATGAGTCCTAAAGGTTTCTGAATACATTATGGTGGCTATGAGCTGAGACTCTGGATTTGTATTTGGCTGTACTACTTAACAGCTATGAACTTTTTTTAGCATCTCTGAGTTTCAATTTCTTCTTTCAATTTTGATCAGTTACAATGTAGGTTCTAAGGTTATAGTCAGGATTAGGTAAAAGAAGCCATATTAAAAGTGCTTATCAACCATTTTTGGCAGAGAATAAGAACTCAATAATGTATTATTATTACTGCTATTTATGTTATCGCTATTGTTACCAGATGAATTACCTTTGTATCAGCTCATAAGATTGCCTCTCTTGTCAAAATATTAAGCAAAATAATGTTAGAACTTCACACAGGACCAACAGTGCCAAGAATATAGACTCCATGAAGGCAGACACTAGGCCTGTCATGTTCATCACTATATCCACATCACCTAGAACCATTCTGGACACATAGCAGGTGCATAATTAACATTTTTAAATTAAGGTATGAAGGAATGAGGTACCATTATTAAAGTTTATCAAAAAAGGATGGCTTTGGAGGAATATATTAAATATTTTCCTTTATGTTGATTTCCTAGCACATCATCATTTATATAATATGTACCTTCTAAGAAAAGTCTTACCAACATGCTATTATCAAAGGACTCCTTAATGAGCTAGGCAATGAAGTCTTCATTTCAGTGTTGTTCTAATATTACAGCTTCAGATTTCTCTGCAGACATTGGATTTACAGCTTAAAAGCTTCAAGCACTGACTTACTCTGAGTTCAAAGCATTAAGAACCACCATTGCAATGGTGGACCCCATCTGCTTCACAACCGCCAACTCTCCTAAGTGAGGACATGGATGAAAACCCTGCAGCAACTGAAGGATAATTAACGTTGGGAGTCAGAGGGTATTTGCTTTGTCAGGGCTGCATGATCTTTGAACAGAAATAAATGTATTTCACTATGGCAACAGAAAGGTACTGACATTAAATTATGGTCTGCCACAAACCTAGTCAGAATGGAGATAGAATCAGTCCCTCTTCTAAGTCCTACTGGCACTTTACCCATGTTTAAGAAGGAACATTGCATGATTTTCCAAGGAATGATGGAAAAGGACAAAATTTAAGCACTGGTTAAAAAGAGAGTTCTTCTGCTGGATTTTACAATTCTCCATGAATGAGATGAATGTTTTATCTATCATGCTGCATTCTCAAATGTAGTCAGTTACAAAGAAAGGCTCACTTACACCCTTTTAAGATAGTCACATCAAGATGATAAAGAAGCTGAAGTCACTTCCCTAGAAGACACAGCTTTGCTGGCAAGTTAAACCAAAAAATATTCATTGAGTATTCGTGTACCCAGGGCTTTTGTAGGCACTGATGAAAAGACATAAGAAGCTTGGGATTCAGTCACACCCCCAGGAAACTTACCCTCCCCAAGTAGAGAAGGAAAACTGTGTGTGACTCATTTAGAAGTCTGAAGAGACAAAACCTGATTAATCAAATGTCCCTTGTTTCATTTTTGTAATTTTATTTTGCTGTAGTATATATATCTTTGCAATCCATTCTCTCATCTTTCTGGAATTAGATGAATATTAATTAATGCATAGATAGACAAGTAAGTAAACAAATAAATCAATGAAACCAATCAAGTGTTAGTTTGTCTAGCGTACAAAAGAGGCACTATGGACCTTCAGAGATGGGAGAGAATGGTGAGGCATGACAATTTTCCCTCTTGGGTTCTAACAAAGATTGAATGCTTTTATGAAAGATAAAAATAATTCAAGTCAGACAGACGTACAGTGGAATCCTAGCTCTACCACTTACAAGATATTAGAAATTAGGAAACTTATCTGTCTTTTCTGAGCTTCAATTTCTTATTTACAATGAAGGATATCTATTGTTGTAAACAAGAAGGATATATATATTATAATATATATATTATAACATGTATATATATTATACTATCAGTATAAAATACAGCAAAGTAAAAAGAGAAAAAACAAAACCATTCAAAGATAACCACGATTCATATTTTGCTCTATTTCAGTCTTTTTAATGTTTTTTTCAAGTTACATATCTATAGCTATAGTTTTATAAAGCTTAAAGAATCAAATAGTTCTAAAAGATTTGCTATTTTTTAAAAAGGATAAAATGACAGTCCTATGATCTCCTTACCCACCTTCTATTCTCTCTCAGCCAAGAGGCAACCACTTTTACCTCTCTTTAGCCATTCATTGAGTGATCTCCACCATGTCCCTAAAGAGTATAATTTTATTGTCCTTTCTTTTCCATTTTAGTCATTAGTTATTGAATATTCAAGGTGGTAGATGAGAATTTAGCTCATGTTCTTCCTCCTTTGGTTTTACCATAACATACCCCCATCTTTCTCATGCAGTTGTATCTGGCATAATAATTCTGATTAGATTAATATTTAGTATATTCATTATTATGAATACATAAATGGTATGCTCAACTGAGTTGTAGTAAACTATCATTAGTTTTCTTTTCTTGCACGATGTTCTGCTTTCCCTGGAATTAGGAATTGTCTTGTTTATACATGTTGACTTTTCTGTATTTCCTTCCTAATGCAATCCCAAACTCTTCTCCAGTTGTCTAGTTCCCTTTCATCATGCTCTGGTGCATCAGTCACATTGTCATCTTCCTGAAAATGTCTCTCCTCTGCCATAATCCAGCCTGGACTATTTGTCTCTATTGCTGCACAGCTGCCCTCTGGGGATTCCTTTCACCATCACCCTGGGGATTTCCTTTATGCCTCTTTAAGGACAGATTCCTGGCTCTTGCAGGCAATGGCCTCTTATTTCTTGTTTTAATGAAGAACATTTTACAACAGCTTTGTAAGAAGGATTGCATGGGAGATAAATTTTTTGAAATATCATATATCCATGAAAAATATTTTTATTATATTCACTTGACTGATAGTTTGGCTGACTATTGAATTCTAGGTTGGAAATTATTTTCCTTCAGAATCTGAATACACTGTTCTCCTTATTTTCCAACTTTTCACACATTGCTATTGAGAAGTCTAGAGCTTTTCTGATGCCTGATCCTTTGGATGCTACAGTTTTCTTCTCTAGAGCCTTCAGTTTTATATACTTGTGTTGAATGTTTTGAAATTTTATGATTTTTTTCATTGTGCTGGGCTTTTAATAGGCTCATTTAATCTGAAAACTTATGTTCTTCAGTTCTGGACTCTTATTCTTAAAATATGTAATAATAATTGCCCCTTTCCATTTTCTCTTTCCCTCTTTCTATGCCTATTCTTTAGAAATTAGAACGCCTTACCTAGCTGTTAAATGTTCTTTTATTTACCCTTTAATTTAGATCTTTGCTTGCTTATTATTCTGGAAATTTTCTTTATTTCCTAAATCTTCTTTGGATTTTTCCATTCATGCTGTCACTTTTTTTCCCAAAGCAAATATTTGCTCTCTGAAAGCTATTTTCTTGGTATCTATGTTTGTTGTTGTTGTTGTTGTTGTTTTGTTTTTGTCTGGTTGTTTTTGATTGTCATAGCTTTCTCTTACCTCTGATACTTTTTGTTAATCTTTTCCCCCTGTTCATTTGTTTTAGTCTCTATCAGTCATATTAGAGGGCTTTCCCAAATGCCTAAGAATCTTTGATTGTCTACTCATATTTAAGTGTGGAGACCTAAACCCCTGTTTGGACATTCTGAGTATGTGGCTCTTGCCAGCAATAAGCTTATATAGTGTTGCTTCTGCTATCACCTGGATGTTGAATTAGAAAATCTCCAATGTTGATAACTTTAAATCTTCCTTCTTGGATTGGTCAAAACCTCCAGAAAATATTCTATCATTCTCTTTACTAGAGGGTGAGTCCCTGGCTGCCAGTATTATCAGATCCAAGTGGGAAGAGAAGGCTGGGTGCCCCAGTATCCAGCATGCATTTATCTACCTGATCCCTCCATTTGCAGCAAGGCATCTTCTGCACTCAACTTCCCCACTAAGAAAGCTTCCTCTCCAAAGGATAAACCATAGTATGGGACGGAGAATTGTTTTTTCTTTTTCTTTTTCCAAGGTGGTAAAAGGGACATGACTAGTTTTTAAATAGATATCTAAACAATCTCACTTATTTCAGCTCTCCCCCTTCACCTCTAGCTCCAGAGGCACATGACAGTGCCAATTCCTGAGTCCTTGGAGGGTTCTACGGTGTGGGGCTGGTTGTTTCTCAGCTTTCCCTTCTGGAAGCTCAGGACTCAGTTATGTTGGTTCTAGTTCTCTGTCTGCTTTCCAGTTTCTGCATTGTTGATAGTGAACCTCCCCTGTCTGTTTCTTCATCTTATGGGTTTAAATCTTAAGACAAATTCTTTCCTGTTATATTAGGAAGATCTTCAGAAAGGAATGGACATAGAAGAATGTATTCTATTGAGCATCTTTCCCTAGAAATCTTGCCTTTATTTTTTCTGATACGTAAAATAGGCATAATGATACTTATAGGAATGTGGTGGGCATTAAATGAGATAATATATATTAAAAACATATCTAGAGTATAGCAGACACTCAATAAATGGAGGCTCTTTTTGTTCTTTGAAGGATGAACTAACTATAGGAGTCAGAGGTATCCATCACTTTATCATTCACTGGCTTTGTGACCTTGACTAGTGTTTTAAAAAATCATTTTTAGACACATATTCTCACTCAAATAGGGGGATCATAATAATTTTCTTGTTTATATCTCAGGATTCTTTAAGAGCCAAATTAGTAAGCGGATGAGCAAGTATGGTGAAGTGTAAAGTACTCTCCTGGAGCTTTGGGGGCAGACAGAAGTGAGGTGAAGTTTCTGCCTCTGCCTCTTCCTGTGTGTGAATCAGGACAGGTTTTCTCACCTTGCTGAGTCTCAATATCTGCTCTTTAAATCAATGTGGCTGACCATTTCTTCACCATTTGTGATGACAGTAAAATGAGATAACCTAAGAAAAATATCACATTTTGAGGCCTACTCTTGTAAAGCATTGGTCACTCTCAATCCACCTGGCAAATACCTCTCAATTTTCTCTCTGACTCAGTGCTAAGTCTTTAAAATTGAGGTTCTCCTATAAATCTATCCCAAGACAACTATGAGTTGTTAAATATGAGTGCAAGCACATTCTTAAATTTGGGGGGATAGCATGGACTCCTTTGGCGAATACATGAGTCTTTTTTCCAAAGAGAAAAAATAATGCAAATATATAAAATAAACTTTGTATATAATTTTCCGGGTTCCTCATAATACCACTTGTGAATTCCATGTTAAGAATCAGATTTCTTCTAAATAAAACATGCTATGCTCTAAACCAAAATCCTAACATAAAACTTTAAGCATAAACCTCCTTCAGAAATCTAGTAATAAAGCACTTTGGAAACCTTAGGATATGAAGCAAAGTGCTGGGCATTTAACCTGCATTATTTCATATAAGCCTTATTAGCCACAAAATACAAGTGACACACTCAGACTTGAAGAGATGTAACTAATTCTCAAGCTCATGGAGTTGGTAAGAGTTGAAGCAGCCATGAAACCAAAGGTGTCTCCCCAAAAAATATGTTGCAGCTCTAACCCCTGGTATGTCAGAATGTGAAATTTATTTGGGAATGGAGTTGTTGCAGATATAACAACCTTGAGGATACAAAGGTGAACAAAATAGCAGCAATCCTTGGCTCTCCTGAAGTTTACTTTCTAGTGGGAGGAAAAACACAATTAATAAAAAATTAAGTAAATTTAAACAAGAAATATGGTGAAAAACAGCAGGTAGGAGATAGGGGTTGCAAATGAAAACAGTCAAAAATATTAGCAGTGGTTATTTCTGGGCTGAGGCATGATGGGTAATTCTTTCTTCTTGATTTTATTTTCTGAGCTTTCTACAACTTACATGCATTCCTTCTATAATTATAAATCTTGCTTTTAGCTATGCAATTTAAATATACATTTCCTAAAAATAGCTGCAATGAAGTTCATCTACCTTTAAATCAGGTACCACCACAAATGTTAACTATAGGATATTTCTGGACTATATAATAGTCTTGGCATCATATCTGGACTACCAGGAAACCCACTGAGGAAAGCAAGCATGCCAATTCTGGTTATTGATTAGGAACATAAGACTTAAACAGAAGATCTTTATCATACTTCAAGCCTTATTTTAGAGCCTTTTACCTGGTATGTTATACTCTAGACAGAAGATGAAGAAGTTATCAGAGTGGCAAAAACTTCAATATTTTATAAAAATAAACAAAAATTATCCCACAAGGTATCATATTAATTAAGTTGAGCTAAAAATGTTGAAGAGTGAGCAATGACAATGATGATGGTGAAATAAATTGTTTTGTTTTTAGTGAGACAGGGTCCTGCTCTGTTGCCCAGGCTAGTATGCAGTGGTGCAATCATAAATCACTGTAGCCTTGATCTCCCACCACAATACCCAACAAATTAAAAAAAAAATTTTTTTTTTGGTAGAGATGAAGTCTCACCATGTTGCCCAGGCTGGTTTGAACTCCTTGGCTCAAGTGATCCACCTGTCTCAGCCTCCCAAAGTACTGGGATTAGAGGTGTGAGTCACTTCACCTGGATCAAAATGAGTTGTTAAATACATGGATAAAAAGCATTCAAATTGTTGTCCTTAGAATCCAAATGTACCAGTAGAAGAAGCTAAGCAAAGCTCAATGGGAAAAAAGGTACTCTGTATGGAACCCCCAATACTTCGTTAATAATGTGGTCTGTGGCATACGCATGTGAGTTACAGCAGAAGTGAAGATGAATGTCACTGTGAAATGAAATTATTTTTAGCTCTCTGAGAGTAAGATTTAGAGTTAGGCACATCATGGGTGTTTGATGTATTCTTGCTGAAGAGCAATTCCCAATGTTTATTAAATGTTATACGTGCATTCTCGTTGACCATCCTAAGAGGATAGCTATAACTGAAATAAATGGGATTCATTTTAGATCAAGATTCAGGATCTAGCCATGCGACTATCTGACTTAAGGTCAGTGGCTTAATCTTCCTGTGCCTCAGTCCAGTCCTGTCATGTTTAAATTGAGTACTGATCTGATGATAAAATACATTATGGTTGTTGGACAGTCTCTGCCACCACCCCATAACAAGAATGTTACTGGATAGTAAAGTACATTTTCACATCATTTGCTTCCAAATTGAACTCCCTGAGGAGTTCAATATCTGGATTCAGAGGTAGGGGTTGGTGAGAGCCTAAGAGACAGAATTTGGAGACAGCAACTGCAGAGTTTAATGCTCTGCATTGTATTATATTATAATTAGCTGGGTATGGTGGTGGGAGATCAAGGCTACAGTGATCTGTGATTGTACCACTGCACACTAACCTAGGCAACGGAGTGGGACCCTGTCTCACCAGAAACACTCCAAATGTGATGTTCTTCTGGGTATAAGGCCCTGTGTATCTAACCTGGTCCATACTCATAAAGCCAGTCCTGGTTCCTGGTCACCCAGTTTAACAGAGTTACATTAGTTGATTTCCATCTGCTGACATGCTCTAGCATCTCATCTTTAAAAAAATCCATTATTATATTTAGCTGATTTATATTAGGCATCATCTGTCTATTTCTCTCTTTCCTTTTGGACCAGACTTCTTGAAGCTTGTCTATATTTGTTGTATCTGCATTCTTACCTTTCATCTATGAACATGTAGGGAACCAGTCCTACATCACCTGTGGGTATCCCGTGTTCAGTGGTGACAAATGAATGAGAAAAGACAGATTAAGGGAGATAGTGGGACCGGGGGCCATCACTCATTACTTTGGAGGAGACAGTGAAGGCCCCAAGCTCTGATCATCCACATTATTTATTGATTACAATCACTTTGATCTATAGGGTAGGGGTGGAATGATGGTGGAGTGAATCAGTGAGCTAGAACTGATGTGTCATTCTAATGATTGATAACAGTGGCAGTTTGGGAGTTTCACAAAACAAAAACATGTGGTTATCTTTAGCCTATTATCTATGTGCAGCTGATGGAACGTGGGCCTTACAAGAAGCCAACAAGTCTGGCTGTGTCATAGTGTTATGTCCTTGAGCACAATGTTTATGGTAACAGAGCCTAGGACACCCTGCACCGGAACATGAGGCATGGAAAGGCCTTCCTTCTCAGAGGCCTCCTGCGGCCTTCTGCAGTTTGTTGTTCCTTATTTATACGTCACTCATAACCAATTTATGTAGACATTCTGTAAGTCCTTTCTCCTTTGCTGCTTTTCCTAACACTAACTCACTACAGTCTGGCTCACGCCTCCACACTCCACTAAATTGCTTTTGTGAATATCAACATCCTTCATGTTGCCTACTTTCATAGATTTTTCTCACCTACTCAGTCACACAGGAGCATTCAACATAAGTGAACTACAACAAGAGTAGTGTTGAACTGGATGATCAACTGTCTCTTTCCTCCACTTTCCACAGCCAGATTGCTTTCCTCTGCCTGATTTCTAAATATTAGGATTCCTCTTTTCCTTTGTCTACACACTCTCTCTCAGAGTAGACTCAGCCATTCCCATAAAATTAATAACCACGTTTTTCTGTCTCCATCCCAGATTTTCCCACTCATTACTGAATACTCAATTCCAGCTCCTATTTGGCACCATCATTTAGCTATCCCACAATCACTGTATGCATCCAAATTGAACTCTAGACTGCATGTGAACAGGTCCTCCACCTCCACACTTCTCCATCTTAGTAAAATGTCACAGCCATCCACATAACTACTTAAGCAAAAACCCAGGATTTATCCTTGATTTTGTTCTTTCCAGCTCGCCCCATATTCAAGCCATCAGTAACACCTAATTATTTTATATTGAAAATAAATGTTGAATAAACTCTCAGCTTTCCATGTTCACTGCCACACTGAAATGAATATGATTGTCATATTTACAATTGGCCCCGGTTTTTTTTCTTTTTTTTTTTTTTTTTCAGAGTCTTATTCTTCTGCCTAGGCTGGTGTACTGTGGCATGATCTTGGCTCATGCTAAGATCAAGAATCCCTTGAACCCTCTGCCTCCCAAGTTCAAGGGATTCTCCTGCCTCAGCCTCCTGGGTAGGTGAGATTACAGGCACCCACTACCACCCCAGACTAATTTTTGTATTTTTAGTAGAGACAGTGTTTCACATGTTGGCCAGGCGGGTCTTGAACTCTTGACCTCAGGTGATCCACTCGCCTCATCCTCCCAAAGTGCTGGGATTACAGGTATGAGCCACTGTGCCTGGCACAATAGGCCGCTTTTGATTTTTTTTCATTCCAGCAACTTAAATGAGTTTTCAACATAGCACTTTTGGAAAACTGCAACCATAAATTGGGGTTTCACAGATCAGAAAATTCCATCTCTGCCTCCTACCTCCCAAAAAACTAGGGAAGAAAAGGGAAATCTATATCGGGTGACTTTTGTTTTTTATTTGCCAAGTAAAGGCATTGGAAACCATGATGATTATATAATGATAGCAATAACAGCTAACGTTTATTGAGCAATTACTGTGTGCCAGTCATTAGCTTAGTGCTTTACATGGCCAATCTTTTTATTCTCATAAAAACTATGTGTAAATACTAAGCACACATACATACAAGAAATGACATAATCTTAAAATTAAATTTTTAATAGCTTTCATAAGTTGGTGGGACACTTATACATTGTCCTAATTTTTCTCATCCACAGTAGACTAAGAAAAGCTTTGCTGTAGTTGGTACTCGTCCTCAGAGAGTGACTGGGACCACTGATTTAATCTGTAACCCTCTGATGCCATGACATTAGTTAAAGTTGAAGGTCAGCTCTAGAGCCTACCACTTAGGAGCCACTGATTAAAAAAAAAAGTCACTTAACTGGCTCACCAGCCCTTCATTATTCCAAATGGTTGGCAGCAAATGGCTGCCGCTAACACTTGAAGAGCTTGGTGGGTCCTTTAAGAACATAATTGGAACTTCTCCAAGGAGGCAGCCTCCAAGGCCAATTGATGGCAGCTGTTTGCACTGTCAGCACTTTCCTTTTTGAAACACAGTGACCCAGGAGGTCTGGGATTTATTGACATCTATGCATGGTGCCAAAACCAAGCAATGGGCAGCAAGAGCTTCTTTTCTTGTTGCTGGACCCCACTTCATGCATTTGCTCACAAGTCAGAAATACATTGACAATTTCTTTCAAATGAATTGCAAAATAGAACAGTGGGGCAGGATGGGGGGATTAACATCAATTGTTGGATGCTCCTCAATCAAATAACTGTGATTAGTAGGAAGCAAATTCTGCCTAGTCATATTTCAAATGCATTACAGGTTGTAACCATTTTACTGAATTTAGGTTGTGTGGCCATTAAGTAATATATCTTACAAAAATAGGATATTTTACCCTCCAAAACACTAGATTTATTGGCCCAAGTAATTCCACTGGCTCACACTGATCAACTGAATGACAGTGAAGAGTCAATTTATTAAGCATCTGCAAAGAACAGCTTCTAGTCTCGGTGTAAGACAAGAGGATTATGAGTGGATATCAGAAATCTCCTAGAGCATGTGAAGAAATGTATGCAAGATGCTCAGAGCAGGAGTCAGCACAATATGGCCCATGGGCCAGATCTAACCCACCATCTATTTTTGCATGGCTCATGAACTAAGAATTGTTTTTACACCTTTTTGGGAGATGGAGTTTTTCTCTTGTTGTCCAGGCTGGAGTGCAATGGTGTGATCTTGGCTCACTGCAACCTCCATCTCCTGGGTTCAAGCAATTTTCCTGCTTCATACTCCCAAGTAGCTGGGATTACAGGCATGCCCCACCAGATGCAAATTAGGCCTGGCTAATTTTGCATTTTTAGTAGAGACAGGGTTTCTCCAGGTTGGTCAGGCTGTTCTCGAACTCCCAAACTCAGGTGATCTGCCTGCCTTGGCCTTTCAAACTGTTGGGATTACAGACATGAGCCACCACTGCTGGCCGGTTTTTATATTTTTTAGTGATTGGAAAAAATCAAAAGAATGATATTTAATCATAAGTGGAAAATGTTTTTGAAATTCACATTTCAGTGTCCATAAGTAAAGTTTTATTGGAACAAAGCCATATTTATTTGTTTCTGCATTGTCTAAGGCTGCTTTTAAGCTACAATAGCAGAGGTGAGTAGTTGTGACAGAGACTGTATTACTTAGAAAGTATAAAATGTTTAGTGTCTAGTCCATCACAGAAAAAGCTGCCAACACCTGCTTTAAGTCATTCTCGTAAATAACCAAAGGTATATGTTACTCAAGTATAAAACAAAGTTAATTGTATTTATTTTACTATAAATATGCCTCCAGAAAGGAAAGAAGACATAGTTTAGGAGAAAACAGAAAAGTCTATGCAAGAGTATTGGATTCAAAATCTATAGCCATAAGTTTTCTAGTCCTTTTTGGCAATGTCCTGTTTTAACAAGAATATGATTCCATGATTGGCTTTTTAATGTCTGTGCTTCCAAATGAACCTTCCTTGAATGGTCACATAGCAATGCATAGTAGAAATCCCTGTATATTTCATGGGACCTGAGTTTGTGAATTAAGGGCTAACACTGGTCACTCTAATTGAGTTGACATTTGCAAGGCCATCCAGCAGAAGTCAGCCCCCCTGAAGGCCTTCACTTCCATTTTCACTGAAGATGGTAGGCTTGAAGTGATAACTCAATTATCTGAACAATGAAAGTGGTTTACAGATTTAATTTTTCAACCTAGGTAGTTGCAAAATGAAAATTTTAAATGTCTATAGCTTTGGATAGTATAAAAAGTTATTGTAGCATAAATGTTATTTAATAATCAGCAACTACTTCGACAGAATTTGTTCAGAAGACCCTCTTTAGCATGTTCTTGATTTTAAAAAAACAATTTAAAAAATCAGTGAATTTTCATCAAATCCAACTCGTGCTTTAGTTAGAAACATCCAACATCCCAGAATTGAACTGAGCCACCTTGTTTTACTCATTAAACCAAATAAATGTAAATTGTGCCACATAAAAACTTGTAAGGAAAACTCACAGAGGAGCATAACCACTTTTGATCATATAATAGGAAAATTACATTTTTATATGTAAATCACATTACAAATATTTTACATGTAAAAATTTGTTGCATTTAAACTAGGAGGAAAAATCAAGGGAAAGATGTTTCCAATAGAACAAGAGTAGCAATGATTACAACCTTTCATTTCCCAAACTGGGACCCATAGAATATTATGAGCCACAAGGAATTAAAAGGTTTTTCACAAAAATTATTTCATTTTGAAATAAATATTTAAAATATCAGAAGACGGAGGTTTCACTATTATAGGGCATTTCAGAGACTTTAATATACTAACAAACACTGGAAGTTCTAAAGGTAGGATGTAGGTTTGCTAAATTTATTTGAGTTGATTCTCCTAACCAAGTATTCATAATTCACTGCTCAGAGAACACTCCAGCTGGAATTGCTAGCTCAGTGTTTGTGGTCTGTTTTCTTGGCTTTCTAGTTTGTTTCTCCTTTGTGTGGAGAAATAAAGCCCTTACAAATTAAACCGTTGCCATAAATCGGACTTGAGGCTACATATGACAAATGCCTTTACTAAATGTTAGGTTGTCCAAGATGACTTAAATTTTTAAGAAGCCAATTCTTGCTGGAGAAATTTTTCTTTAACTTTTCCAACCGTTCTAATGCAAAATAATAAACACAAGACAACATTACTCAAGGCTGATAAGGGAAAGTCAGAAATTCATTTGCCTATCCAACTGAGTGCACACAGGCCATACATAGACATTAAAATAACAAAAGAAGTTTTCAATGTCCTTCATAGCTGGAATCAATTTAGCAACATCCTATTTCTTTTGGATTGCAACGCCGTGGCCAGTTTTCTTGGCCCAACATTTTAAAGGATCCCATTGCCTCTGTCACTGAAGATGCTGGAAAACTGGAAACAGCCACATATCCTAGGAGAAGAGTGTTGCCAAATAAAAGTGGAACACTGAGTTTTCAGCAAGTCCAAAGAATAATGCAATAATTGAGTTCTCTCTGCAAAACTCAGTGCATTGATGAACTCTTTGGAGCAGCTTTTTAAACTAAGTCCAAATTTTCTTAGCTATAATACTCTAGAAGAAGGCTGTCTGTTGATTTAACTAAGCCAACTTTATCACCTTTACATTTTTCATATAAACTTGGATACATATGTTACTCATAATGACTGCAAGGTTTTCCCTTGTTGCTTAGACTCTGAATTGTAAACAAGTCCACTTTCTCCTGTAAAGATTGCTTTTTTTCTAAATCAGCCTGAAGACCTCAATATTGGTTTTTTAAAATGTTTGTTGTTTAAAATAAAACAAAGCAAGCAAAACCAGACCAACTAACCAACCAACCAAAAAAACCTAGTGCATTCAGATAGAGAAAATAAAGTAGATTTAAAAAAATGGTTATAAGCATTAAAAACAAATATTACTTGCACACCTATTCTTTTACTTCAGAAAACAAAAAAAAATGTTTTTTCTGCCTCATTAATTATTTCTCAGAATATTCACATGGTAGTTGGGAATGTGGAACAGTTTTCACTGCATCTGTTGATCAAATGAGGTTACTTATTAGTCAGTTTTAGACTTAAATTAGAAAAAGTAAACTTCAGTTATTTTCATCCCAATTAGTTCTTGATTTTGCCTTAAACAAAAATACAATAACCTCAGTGGGTGCAAAAACAATATCAGATGAGATTATGTTTTTGTGCAGTCAATAACTGGGATTATTTTAAAGTGTTTTTATATAGGTTTTCACAGAATCCATAAAATCTACCACTCTGTTAATCCAATCAATAGAATCATGAGTAGGCCTAATCAAGCATGGCATCGACAGAGCTGCATTTAATCAATTTTGTTTCTCTAAGAAATTAAAGTATTTTGAAGAATTCACACTAGGAAATTCTGATGTTAGTAAATAACACTTAATTAGCATTAATTGGGTGGTTACTTTACGTGCGATACTTTGCTAAATGTTTTCCTTGCATTATTTATTCAATCCTCACAAAGATCTAATGAAGTATGCCCAATTATTACCTGCATTTTGCATATAAAGAAACTGAGGCTTTACAAAGGTTGAATAACTTTCACAATAGAAATTCACCCCTCCTACCAATTAATTCATTAGTAATTATTTAGGTTTGGAGACTTTACTCACAGTATCTCAAGTTTCCTTAGAATATCTTATAATTAGTCAAATTGACTCTAGTGTCTGATAATGGTTAACCAGGCTACATCCCCTTTGACTCTTCTCATAGATTACTGACATGCGACACAGCTGAGATTTGAACCCGTGTATGCCTTTCCAATACTCCAGCCCATCATGCCAGGCTGTGTCCCATTACTGAAACACAAAACATCATTAGGCAGAAGACAGTATGATGGTTCCTCAAAGAGTTAAACAAGGAATTACATGATCCAGTGATTCTACTTCTAGGTGTATACCCAAAATAATTGAAAACAGGGACTTGAACAGATATTTGTACACCAATGCTTATAGCAGACTTATTCACAAAAATCAAAAGGTCAGGACAATCAGTGTCAACTAATGAAAAGATAAACAAAATGTGGTATATCCACACAATGGAATATGACTCAACCTTAAAAAGAAAGAGAATCTTGACACATGCTACAACATGGATGAACCTTGAAAATATATGCTAAATGAAATACAGCAGACACAAAAGAACAAATATTACATGTTCCATTTATATGAGGTACATAGAGTAAATTCATAGAGACATAAAGTAAAATGGTTGTTAACATGGACTGGGGAGGGGATGGGATGGAGATGTCATTGCTTCAGGGGTACAGAGTTTCAGTTGAGAAGATAGAAATGTTCTGAAGATGGGCAGTGATGATGGTTGCATGATAATGTGAAAGTACTTAATGTCATAAACCATACATTTTAAAATGATTAACTGGTAAATTTTATTATATACACTTTACCACAATAATGAAAAAAGTAATTAGGACTTAGATTTGCCCTAAAATATAAAAGCTAAAACCAAAAAACAAAGCAATAGTATGATTTGAGATCTAATTTATGAAAGACACCTTACAGTAATCAAATAAGCAAGGCTCACTCTGTCGCCAGGTTGAAGTACAGTGGTGCCATCTCAGCTCACTGCAATCTCTGCCTCCCGAGTTCAAGTGATTTTCCTGCCTTAGCCTCCCGAGTAGCTGGGACTACTCGGGCGCACACCACCATGCTCAGGTAATTTTTTGGTATTTCTAGTAGAGACAGGGTTTCACCATGTTGGCCATGATGGTCTCAATCTTTTAACCTCGTGATCCACCTGCCTTGGCCTCCCAAAGTGTTGGGATTACAGGTTTGAGCCACCACACCCCGCCTGTAAATCTTATACTTTGTTTTCACTGAATAAAGATGAACATAAGGAACTAATAAAATGATGTGTGCAAGATCAGATATCAGGTGTAACAACATAAAATGTAAGTGTCAGGATGAATTCTTGCAAGAATAGCTTATCTCAAGGGATATCCAATAACATCTTATCTTGTTCCTTAATTACCTTCAAAGTGAACAAAAACACTTTTTCCATGGGATAGAATTCTTATAATAATACTTGGGACAATTTGTTAAACTTTATTCTCATATCTATCTATTGAAAATATTAAACAGTTTGAAGAAAACATTAAACACTTTTTTAAAAATCACATATTGGATTCTTTTCAGCAATATTTTTAAAATAATTAAGTTGGCTCATTTTAGTGCCCTTGATTCTGGCCCAGTTTGATTATGTATATAAAAATATGGATATCAAAATGACATAGGCATTAATGTCGTTTGATTAGTCAGTGCTTTTTGGTTGTTTTTTTTCCTGGTCAGAAGCTTCACAGCTTCACGGCAATCAGATAGAATTTTACCTTGTGCTCAATTCAGATTTATGCAAAGAGCCAAATGAACTTTATGAAATGTACTGAATTTTAAAGAAAAGTAAATTTCCTGTAATGGCATACTCTCTGTCAAAACTCAATGATTTTTTAATCAAATAAGTTAAAATGGCAATAAATACAGTCTCTTTGACAAACTCGTGCTCATGAGAGAATGTTAAGTTATAGGCAACTATTCAATCCCAATTTTGTCATTATTTGGATTTTGGACTTGTTTTTCCTGTCCTTGAACTATTCTTTTCATGTAATTTCATAGGTGGCTTCTTCTCATCTTTCAGGCTTCAGCCCAAATGTCACCTCCTTAGAAAGGACAACCCCAACCACCCCATCTAAAGTGGCCTCCCCACCATCACTGTTACTCTCTGTAAGATCACTAAAAGTCATTTCCTTGGTGGCACTTTAAGCCACGGTGAAGTTATCTGGTTTATGTATTATTTACTTGTTTAGTATCACCCTTCCACCATCAGAACATGGGCTTCACAAAGACAGAGCAAGGACCATCTTGTTTCCTCCTCTATTCCTCGTATCTAGAGAGTGACGAGTTTATAGTAGGTGGACTTGCCCTCCTACTTCCTTTGCCTTACAACTGTGCATAAACAGGTAGAGAGCCTAGCACCTCTGGGAAGTACAGACTTGTTGCTGTGCTCAGATCTTCCCTTTATGGGTGCTGCATTCATCTCATTGGACTAAGAAGCTGGGCAACAAAAAGGTGGTGACCTAGAGGGTGTTAAGAAAGACCTATCTGGTCCCTAAGCCTAACTCCTCCAACCTAGTTTTCCTAGAGTCCCTTAAGGTAACTAAAATGGGGTCCCTTATTTACCAGTTATCACAATCCTTTCGATATGTAGCTTTCTTGTGCATTCCACAAGAAGAACACCTGGCTGAATCAAGGAAGAGTTAGGCATTTCTGTGCTTCCTCATCATGATGCTATCCTAATATCTTCAAATGACACATAGCCCTAGCAAGTTAAAAGCATGCAGCTGGACTCTCTTTTCCACTCCATTCTCTGACAACCAGCCTCATGTACAACATTAACTCTGAGTCCACAGGAAGCAGAGTAAACCAAATAAATGAAAAGCAAGCCTACTTGTCTTTCCATTTTAAAGACAGTAAAATCAAGTAATATCACTAGTCTCTAGATCCTTGCTTTTACTATTTGATCAATTAAAGCAAGGCAACAAAAATAGCAATGAGAAGAAGTTTTCTTAAGACCCCTTTCTAGCTATATAATTTCAAAGTTCCTGGGAATTATTTTGTAGAAATAGTAAGGATGGGCCTTCAAACTGACAGTGAATAGCTTGAAACAAGACATCCTGATCAGCCATATAGTTTGTTTTTCAAAGAATTTCCATCCAAAGATTCAAAACTAAGATTCTTACCCCAACTACAGCAGACATAGTTGTCCCCAATCATGACAATCTGCTAACTCTCCTTTTTTGGGTAATAAAACAGAACTCCTTATTTTTGGAAGGTTCATGGCCACCCAAGATAACAAACTAAATTTCCCTTTCGTTTACTTGCACTTACGTAGATACAAGGGAAATTGTATGTAGGTAAGTGCAAGTGAACAAACGTGACAAGCCAGAGCAAATCCTTAAAAGAAGTGGGCATAGCCTCCCCTACTTTTCACCTCTGTCACTGGCTGGAATTTGGTGTGGTGGGTTAGCCACCCTGAGGGTACCACTCTAGAAATGGGAAGAGAAGGAAAAAGGCAAGCTAGTTGGAATCAGAGTCCCTAACTGGCTCTAGAACCACACATCATCTGGATTACTTATTGCCTAGATTGTCACATGAGAAAGAAAAACATGTCCATTTGGCTTAACCCACTGTTATTTGTAGTTTCCATTTCAGCAATTAAACTTGCATTCTAACACAATAAACTTTCCTTGATGATTAAGAAGCTTCTTCAGAATTCACAAAGTTGCTTTAAGATCTCAAAATGATAAACTTCTTGAGCTGCTACGAACCTATCGCCTCACTTTATTGATAACGAAATTGAAGATAGAGTCAGTAAATTAACTGCTTGAGCCTAACAAGTAACTGGTAGTAGGACTCGTGTCAGATTTCCTCAATTTCAGTACATTCCTTTCCTCCCTGTTCCAATTAGCAGAGCTCTCTGGGAATTACTCGAAAGAACTCTCTCTCAGAGAGGTCTGGACTACTTACTACCTGGGGCCTGGGGCATTTTTTTCCCCAGACAACCTATAAACAGCTGCCACCTGCATACGCCAATGCTGTTCACACTTACATATAGAACGGAAAGGTGACACGAGGAGGCATTGCCCATTCCAGCATGCCTCACTGATGGGAGAATCAGGAGGACTCGTGCCTTTACTCTTGTCTTGATGAATCTGGCTTGGAAACTTTCCCTTTCTTTAAATAAAACTGATTATTTTTTCTATGACATAGCATTAGGGGATTTGTCTAGTACGCAAATGCTTGGCAGTTGGAAATTCAGAAGGCACAGTTTCATTCTATAATATTATGAGCACTGGTTATCATTCATGTACATTTTGATAATATATTTTCTATAACAATGAGCAATAGGGGTAACTTCAACTGCCAAGGAACAGCATAGAGGACAAACAAATCATTTAACTATCTACCACATGTCCAAACGCAGCTCCCTTTGGACAAAGGACATTGATATAGTGGAGATTAGGAAAGCTGCCAAAGGTCCCATGGAAAGTGGAAGGTAAAACCTAGCTATGAGCCTACCAAGTCCTCAGACTTAATCACGCAGCTCTGCCTTTTTCCTTCAAGGTCCTACAGACCATGATTATGCTTTACTTATGAAACTAGAAGCGTGTACTTGAATTTTGCAAAATTCTACTTTGTATATGCCATTATCCCACATTTCTTACCCTCTTCATTTTCATCAAACACTGGTGGTTTGCTTGAAGTGTTGGCTCCCATGGTTGAATCTGCCTAGTCCTGGATCCTCGAGTTATACTGTCCTGGCAGAAACACCCATCTTTGTTCAAAACATGTCCTGAAGCCTTAGTTGGATATCTAGGATAGGAAAAGAAATAGTATCTTAATAATGTGGTATACTCCAGGCACCCTGAGTACAGACTGTGGCTGAAACATTAACCTCATCTGTATCACTGTAGTGAAAACTTCTGTGTTTGAAAACCATGATTTCAGAATAAAAACCTCAAGCAACAGGAGAACACACTACATGGCTCATCGGTAGCAGACCTAGACTTATAAAACGGGAGGAAAGCAACATATTTTTCAAAATATGTAGAAAAGTTAAAAAATAAGTCAGCAATGCTTTATTCAACAACTTAAAATAAAAATATTACTGAGAAAATATGCTGATTTTATACTTTCTTCTTGTTATTGGGTGATCAACAACAAAACTTTTTTTTTTAGTCATAGAGATGCATTAGCTATCTCTTTCTGCATGCCCTGGAAGGTACTACGACATAAAAAAAGAAAGTTCTGGGTTGGACTTTACTATACCAGCAAATTGCTGAATTTCAGTGTGTTTCTCTTTTTCCTTCTTCTGAACTTGGAGAAGATAATGGTCGTTTCCTCAATGGAGAGTTGAATGTGATAGACATACATTTAACTCTTTTATATTAAGTTAAATGTATAATATGCACATATATAATTCTTTGTGTTGTATTTATGTACATATAGCTCTATGTATTGAGTTACATAAATGTATAATATGCATATACTTATCTCACTATATATTAAGTTAAATAATACACATGTATGTATAACTCTTTGTTATATTTAAGTATGTTATATACATTTATATATATAACTATATATTGAACTGTGTATTACATAAATGTATGACATACATACATTTAACTCAATACATAAAGCAGTTTCATAGCATAAGTGCTCAAAACTGTTAGCCGCTCTATTTAAAGAGGCTCAAATTAAATTTAAATTAAATTTAAAGAGGCTCAAATTAAATGATATGTGTGAACAAGAAAAAATCCTGAAAAAAGTATTTATGGCTTTGCTCCACTTTAAAACATAAGGGTAAAGAGAGGCAGCATCCTGTGTTCCAGTCCTAAAACTGACACTGATAATGCCTTTGGCCCAGTCACTTAACCTCTCTGCTCTAGAAGGGGGGCAATAACAGTGTCTATCTCAGGAGTGACAAGTTGGGATCCTTATAGGAGCCAGGCAGATAATGCAAATGAGTGAGCCAGACCGAACATTTAACATTAGCACATTGGGCAGACAATGATGACATTGGCTCCATCCAAACAAAGTAATGGCTCTCAAATCAAACAGATTGTCACCACATGGAAACATGGGCCCAGATCTTCAGATCTACCCGAAAAATGGGTAAGCTCTAGATTTTGCACAAAATAATATTTTAAAATTCTGCTTAAGGAAATTCTATGCTTAGCACAAGTATGGTCATGGATGCAGACAATGAGACAATGTATGTAAGGTAACTGGCACAATGCCTGGCACTTAATATGCAAAGAATGAATGTTAGCTCCTGCTAATTCTAAGAGTAGCAGAATTTCCTTATTGTGTCTTTTTAAAAATAGTTGGTTTCCTCCTGAGCTCTTTACATGTGAAGGGAGTATCGATTACAGGCAGAATTGAAGAAAGTGTTAAGAATGAGTTATTGAAAAAGAATTGAGGAAACCCTGGAGCAAGTGTGGAAGAAAAGCTCATTTTCCCATTAGGAAAATGTAAGTAAAGCCTTCTTTTTGAAGGCAGATTTATTAAGGAAACGCTATTTTTTCATATTAAAAGCCAACTGCTGGCAAAGTGCCTTATGGACTTTAACAAGAATCATTAATAGAGAGCAAAGAGAGTCAGCAATTAAGGAGCAGCCAATTAAATGGTATGGGAGGGGGAGTGAGCAGGGGCAGGTGGTCACAGGTAGCTGAAGAAAGCTCAGTGGAATTATTGAGATCCAGGAAGCTAGAGCTCAACCATTTCTCCAAGATAAAAAAAATCAAAAGGCGTTTAACTCCAGTGGACAAGGGAGTTGAGAAGTAAGTGGGATGCACATTTTATTGTGAGTGTTTTATTGTGAGTTAGGGAGAAGCAAATGGAGGTGTCCTTTGTGCTTTATTATGGCATTTAAAATCCAAATGAGAGATAGTATAAAGACTGAACCACCGATGGCACTAGAAAGAGATGAATGGCCCTAAATGGAACATTGATTTTAAGGAATTGTAGTTCTTAACTGCAGGCAGCGACTACATTCTCCTTTATTTTGTGCTTAAAACCTGAGTACATGTAGATTTCACACTGCACCCCAGTCCTGTCATTCTTATGTCATTCTTCACACCTCAGCTTTTTCTCAAGTAGTCTGTCCTCCTGCAACATTGAGATGTACCAAGCACTGACCTTGCAAGTTGTTAAAGAAAAAGACGAAGGAATATTATAGCAATTTTCCATGTTTCAGAGTTTCATTCTGATGCGCAGACAATTTTGTTCGCCACAGACCCAGTGATTTTTAGTGGGAAGATAATATGCAAACAGGGAACCATTTTTGTGTATGTCTGGGGAAGGGGGAAGCAGATGGAACTACTGGGTGGTGGTTTAGTATCTTCTTCATTGCACCTAACATACACAATCCAGTTTAAAATTATTTTTCATTTTCTCTCCCATGTGGATAACCAAATTAGATTTTTTTTTTTTCACATCTAGAAAGAAATCAAACTTTCTCTGGCAGGAAAATGTAGACATATCCTTTGCACTCTGCTGAACAGAGCCCTGTAGAGCTGTAGGACTCTTTCACCAAAGCCCACGCCCTTCCTGATCTCCCGGCACTAAATCTGCATTGTTACCTAAGCATCATTTTGGGATGTCAAGAGGACAGATACCATCCATGAAAACGAAAATTCAAAGCATATGAAATAAAAAGGAAGAGAAATCTGGCTTGAAGGGAGTTTTCAGAGTCTACCTTGACTTGGCCGATTATCAGATTATCAGATTATTAACTGGGGACTAGTTTGCTAATACCAACATTTCATCTTCTGCCTGTACGTTTGGGGGTTGTCAACAGGTAAGCTTCTGTAACCACCAAGCCTCCTTAGGTGAAGAGGTGTGGTCTTCTAGGATTGGAAAACATAGAGGGTGATGCAAGAAAGTTGCAACTTTTGACTGAACTTTTTAGATTTAATTGTCACAGCATGTGCATAGACACACCTTACTTTGTTTGCATTTGAAAAACAGAACTTCTCAGATTAATAAATATTTTAAAATGCGAGAAAGAAAAAAAAACATGAAAAACACCCAAGTGAATAACACTGTCTCAATTAACAATTGTTTATATTTTGTCATCTTTACATCACCATTTTCATTTTTAAAAAATTTTAGAGAAATATTTTTCCCATCTTAATCCTAATGTCCAATTGACTTCCCTTTCACACTTTCCAAAGACAGCCACAATCGGGGATGTGATATACATTTTACAGTACCCGTTCTACAATTTTACAAACATGAAAAGTGTTTTAAAATAAGTCACCTAAATGGCACAATAGAGTGGATATATTTTGCATCTTGCTGTGTCTATCTACCGTGATACTTCTGAAATCTAGGTACAGGCATGCTGATCCCTACAGCTCTGACTTCAGCTTTTTAAGTGCTGCATAGCAGTCCGTTGTGTGAATACACCACATTTTATTTTTTCAGTCCCGGGGAAGAAAGTCCTGGTGCAGATGAAGTCAGCCATCAAGGCAGCTAATTTTTGCTTGTTTAGATGCTGGAGAACAAGCAGAAACACCTCCACTCACTTATCTCAACCCAGCAAATATTTATTGAAGTCTGTCCGGGACTGCACGTGAGTCAGTGGCAGACTGGGGAACCTGGGTGGTGTGCAAAATAGCTAGAATTGGTCCCAGCCCGCATCTAGTTCTGTGAGTTATGCTGATCAGCAGCCTTTGTGTTCTCTTCTCCTTGAACTTCCTAGCTTCCCATCAGTACCTTCAATATGCGGGTTTATTGTTATTATTTGTTAAATCTAGATCACCACTCACCTAGTCTCGATTCTTCCTTCATTCCTCCCCTGAGGCTGGGAACGATGCTTTCACCCAGGGAGCAGGTGCTAAGAGAACTCCAGAGCAGGGAGGAAGGAGCAGGAGCAAGGAAAGGCACCTTTGTGCCACGGAGCAGCGGCAGCTGCGAGCGCAGGGCTGGGCTGGGCTGCGCTGGACTGAGCTGGGCTGGGCTGGGGCGGGCACCTGCGGCTGCCGAGGGGTCCGAGCGCCGCCCAGCGCGCAGCTACCCTGGGAGGGGCGGCTCCCCGGCCTGGGAGGGAGGCGGGAGCTGCTTGCCAGTAGGCGTCCCCACTTAGCGCTCTCCCCAGACTCTGTTGGGTAGTAGCCTGGGTGAGCGCCAGTCGCCTGGGGTCCGTTTTCCGCCGGCGGAGGCTAGACAAGGACCCTGGGAGGGCGACGCGGGAGGAGAGGGCTGCGGGCGGGGGTCCCGCTGCGCCTGGGCTGGATCTGGAGCCGCCAGGGTGCAGAGCGCGCACCAGCTTCCCGGGCCGTGCTCGGGTTCCGCTGAAGAGACGCGGCCAGCGCCACCGAGGTGGTGGACTTGGGGGTGGCGGGTCCCAGCCTGCAGATCTTAAAAGGGGAGAGGCAAGATTGCCATTAAGACTTCCCTCGGGGTTTTGACGGGAGACCAAGAGAAGGATGAGAATTTTACAGGATCCCAAGAGGAAAGACCCTTTAAGGACTGTGGGCTGGTAGATTTGGTTTTCTGTTTTATTACAGAAAGAACTGAGGCACAGAGATGGAAAATACTTGCCCAGTGTAGCATAACAGTTAGTGGAGAGAACCTTTGGTAGGCCCAGGTCTCCTGGCTTCCAGCCCCCAATTTTCCCAGGCACCTTAGTTGCCCTTGACACCTGCGCGTGGAGGTGGGGGCCGGACGGGACAGAGATGAAGACAGGACTGCTGGAATTTTCTCTGTTCTTGCCCATGGCAGCTCCCTGTAAAGCTCTTTGTAATAATCAACACGATTGAAATAATTTTTTTATTGTCTCTGTTTCTAATCCAAGAGACACACACACCTAAGCCTATGAAGAATGGGCACATAGGTTGCCTATGACATGATGACAGTGCGCGACTATGGGCAGGGTCGATGGAGAGTTTGGGTCTGGTCATGGGGTGGGGTGAGGACAGCTTCTTTTCAGCTCCACATTTCCCTGCCATGTGGAAATGCCAGCTCAGCATTGCCAACTATTCAGATTTTTCAAAAGAAGCTGGAAACAAGAACTTTTGGATTAAAATCTTCCATTATTTTTTTTTTTTTTTTTTTTTTTTTTTTTTTTTGAGACGGAGTTTCGCTCTTATTACCCAGGCTGGA
This sequence comes from Cebus imitator, assembly GCF_001604975.1. Taxonomy (NCBI): domain Eukaryota; kingdom Metazoa; phylum Chordata; class Mammalia; order Primates; family Cebidae; genus Cebus; species Cebus imitator. The sequence continues at coordinate 1,154,521 of NW_016107804.1, read as the reverse complement.
GTGCAATGGCGCGATCTCGGCTCACCGCAACCTCCGCCTCCTGGGTTCAGGCAATTCTCCTGCCTCAGCCTCCTGAGTAGCTGGGATTACAGGCACGCACCACCATGCCCAGCTAATTTTTTGTAGTTTTAGTAGAGACGGGGTTTCTCCATGTTGACCAGGACGGTCTCGATCTCTTGACCTCGTGATCCACCCGCCTCGGCCTCCCAAAGTGCTGGGATTACAGGCTTGAGCCACCGCGCCCGGCAAAATCTTCCATTATTTTTAAACATGGACAAAATTTTAAAATGTTAAAACAAACAAAAGTTTGTCAAACAAAATGTGTCTGTGGCTGACATGTCTGTTTCAGATTTCCATTGTTTGATCTGTGGAGATGTAAAGTTCCACAGAGTGAAGGAATCATATTGGTTTTGTTTAACATTTTTGGAACCAGATCCTAGGATAGTGCCTGATGTACCCGAAATATCTGCTGAAATTGTTGGAGTGGTAGTAGTCACCTTGTGCTCAAGAGTGTCATAATGGACTTAATTAAAGGAAAACTATAAGATAACTCTATTGTCAGCTAGCCCTTTTCCTCTGCTCTCTCATCTCAGTCTTGGGCTACACACTACCCTAGTATTTTAAAACTTGGAATAACTTTTAACTCTCACTAGCTCACTTGTTCCCTTTACAGGTGGGGTCTGGAAGAAGAGATTTGCCCTGAGTTGCACAGTGTGATGGTGGCAGAGCTGGGTAAAAACATACCCCCCGTGCTGTTGCTCTACCACCTTCTGCTGTTGCCAATGCCTTACGAAAAACCTGAGAGAGGATTAGATACCATGAACTAACATCTGGTGTGGAATTAGGAGCAAGCTGCAAAAGAGGGCTAAACACACTCAGGTTTAGAAAAAAATAGAATTTTTAAGGAATGCATTTTTGAGGGAGGGCTTTCTTTTCAAGGCAAAAATCAGGCACCTGGCAAAAAAATACATTTCATTTGTGTGACACTTGGGACTTGATAAAACATTTTGATTATCTTCATGGCATTGGAGATGCACTACAAATTCACTGGGCCTGTATTCTCTTTTGTTCCCGATGAGAGAGCAATATTCATTTTATCGTCAAGGAAATTGAAACTGCAAGAAAGTGAGCTGAGACTAGAACTGAAGCCTATGGAAAACCCTTTAATTTGGTGTTCTGGTTGGCATACAGGGCTTTGGAGTCAGGCATTCTTCCCTTTCAATGCCAGCTCCACAAATAATATATCTGAGATGCTGGCCAAGTCACTTAAAGGCCCTAAATCTAGGTTTTCCAATTTCAGTAAAGAAAACAACGGTCATTTCTATCAGCTAGAATTAATGAAGGATTAAATGAGATTTTATATAGATAGATAGATAGATAGATACATAGACAGATAGATGATTGCACTTAACACAGTGCTAGGCAGTACAGAGTAAACACTCAGAAACTGACAACAGTTAAGATCATTTTAATAAGCAGACCACCAGGTTATGCCCAAATACCTCTCAGGTCTGTTTTCCAAATCTTCTGTTGGAATAGTCACATTTGCTTAAAATAAAACTAGTCAGTCCTAATGTCCTAATGTATTTGTTCATGTAAAGGCATGGCATATCATAGATTCTATAGAAAAATAGTAATTCCTACTTTGTCTCATATGCAGGCCGTCAAATGTAGAACAGTTTCACAGAGCTGACTGTGTTTTAATCTTTCATTTATTCAGTTATTCATGCTCTCTTGTTGGTGTTCCCATCTTAAAGATAGCTAGCTCTTGGGGAAATGCAAAGATTACCACAAGAAATGTACTTGAAAGGCTAGACTACATGCGGCAATCTCTGGAGCCCCCCAGTGGAGAGGAGAATGAATTAAAGACTTAAACCAGTGAGAAAGTCTTGTCCAGATAGATAGGCAGAATTTTTTATCATTAAAAAAGTAAATAATGCCTTACAACACAAACTTTAATACCATGCAGTTTCAACTGTATTATTGGTGGCTTAAAAGCTAGGTTCAACTGCATTTAGACTAAATTGACACGCTTTGGTAGACAGGGACTGATACTGTCCAATCCCTGTCACTCTGCCCCCCCATATCTATGGTCAGTATTCATCTGTTCACTCCACTCCAGCCCACTGGCCTTCTGCTGTCTGCGGATCACACTGGGCTTGTCCTCACCCCAGGACATTTGAGGGGCTCTTACTTATGCATGAATGCAGTTCTGGACTCTTTTTCAATTTGCTGTCTGCTCACATTTCTCCTGCTCAGAAAGACCTCCCCTCAACTCTTCTGATGTTGTTTCCTCACCACTCCCTCCATTCTCCACTGTACATCCAAACTTCTTCCATCATATTACTCTTCATGCGCTATCATTATTTTGCTTGGGTAACTTCTTTGCTGTGTTTCTCCTCACTGAGCGCAGCTTCCATGAGGATAAGAGCATCTGTCTTGTCCACCGTTATCTATACAGCACTGAATCCAGTATTTGGCACATTAAATAAATTGCTAACATAATTAAATGTTTGTTATTTCCATCATTCTTTTCAGTGAGTAATTTAGGAGGGAAATGCAAAGAAGACATTGTATACTGCAAAGCAGTAACCGTTCACTGGTGAAGTAAACAGACTTTTATAGGGCTATGTTTAAAGGGAACAAAGAAAAGTTGGAAGCTGTCACTGGACCTGAGGATTTTGTGGTTTGGATAGAGGCAGAAACCACAGCTTGAGATTGACAGGTACCTGGCTGGGAGCACTCACACAGCACTGATCAGATCGGCTCTCTGCCTCAAAGAGCCAGAAGCCTCAGGAACATTTGATCTGTGTTTTGAAAGTTAAATGGAGTGTCACTAGACAGAGAAAGGGCATTCTAGATTTGGAGAATGGAGGCATAACAAGCATAATATTTGGGGAGAATGATTAGAAGTTTAATGTGATTGTAGTGTAGGGAGTAGTGATGAGGGAAAGATCTTGAAAACTCAAGTCTACTGTGAAAAGTTTACAGTTTAAATCATAGCGACAATAGGAAGCCTTTAGATGTGTTAGCAGGAAAATAGACCTCATTAGAGTTGAGATTCAGTAAGATTACTCTTCCCTCTTTACATAAGACAAAGCTTTATTTTCTGCTGGTCAGATATGCAAATAACTGTTACTAAAAATATGAGTTATCATAACAAAAATATTAATTATAAAATAATCAGGTCCCATCACAATGTCTCATATTTACTAAATTATCTGATAATTGTTGAATCCAACTCAATGTTCAGTTTTACCTGCTTTGTTCACTTCCACAAATACCATCACATTAAGAAAGTACATGAAATAACCTCCCACAGAATATTTTTCTTTAGATATTATCTTGATAAAGATCATCCATTTTATTTTCCAATTTCATTGAGTGATTGGAGTTTACAGTTTTCAAATAGGCTTTACAAATCTGTAATCTCAAGTTCATTATCTGTTTAATAACCCATTCCTGCAGTTTTGATTATTTGTCTACAGTGGGGAAGGCACCATGCCTGGAACTGGAGATACAAAGATAAATAAAGCAATCCTTGCTCTTGAGGAGCAAGCATTCTAGTGAGCTCACAGTACATATTATGCTGCTTTCACTACTCAGCCCTGTGAGTTTGACATAATTTAATTGAGAGAGAGGAAAACAACCCTAGGAAGTAACGGGGACATTTTATTTCTAGGACTGCAAAGAAAAGCTAGAAATAGTATTAAAATATTCCCTATTTCATGCTTATTAGAAAAATATTAATATCTGAGCAGGTGAAGGAAAGTTGATATGAGTTATGGTTTCTTTCTTTTTAAAAAAATTATATTTTATCGTGTTTTAGGTTTTGGGGTGCATGTGAAGAACATGCAAGATTGTTTCATAGGTACATACATGGCAATGTGGTTTGTTGCCTTCCTCCCCATCACCTATATCTGGAATTTCTCCCCTTGTTATCCCTCCCCAACTCCCCATCTCCCGCTGTCCCTCCCCTAGTTCCCCCCGACAGACCCCAGCGTGCGATGCTACCCTCCCTGTGTCCATGTGTTCTCATTGTTCAACACCCGCCTATGAGTGAGAACATGTGGTGTTTGATTTTTTGTTCTTGTGTCAGTTTTCTGAGAATGATGGTTTCCTGGTTCTTCCATGTGCCTACAAAGGACACAAACTCATCGTTTTTTATGGCTACATAGTATTCCATGGTGTATATGTGCCACATTTTCCCTGTCCAGTGTATCATTGATGGGCATTTGGGTTGGTTCCAGGAGTTATGGTTGCTAATATATACATACATACACACACACACACACACACACACACACACAAACTTATATGTTTGTGTGTGTGTGTGTATCCATGTACTAATTTACTCAACTGCATTGAAGTGTGAATAATTTAATTGCTCCCCAGAAAACTTGCATAGTAGAGCATTGTTGTTGAGCAAAAATAGTGTTAGCATCAAAAGAACCCAATTTAATCTCCTTATTCACCATCTAAAGCTTCATATCTTTGTGCAAGTCTTTTAGACCCTGTGAGTTTTTGTTTCTTAAACTATATGATAATATGGATACTAGTAGTACCTACTCCTGAAAAGCATTGGGATGATTAAGTGAGATAATGCCTGAAAGCAATTAGTGTAGTGCCTTGGGCAGTATGGGTGCCCAATAAGTTTATTAATATTATACCAGCAGCCTCTCTTTTGTACAAAGAATGTGGAAGTGTTCATCTCATTACACCCTCATCAGCATTGATTATTTTGTAAGATCACTGTTGAAAGTCATACCTATGATATTAAACAATATGGATTCTTATTTTAAGGAGATTATCATCTACTAAAAACCTGACAATTTTAGTACAGGGTAACAAGGTCATGATAGCAGAAGTAAGGGTGCTTTGTGAGCTCATAAATGAAGCAGCCACTGTAGTTTAGGGATGTCAGCAAAGGTGTCACCAAAAATAACATTCAAGCTTGGTCTTAAAAATAGAGTACAAGTTAGTTGTGCAAAGAGAAGGGGATGAGAGTTTTCCGGCCAGAGGGAACAGCATGAACAAAGTTGTGTAAGCAAGAGGAAGTTAGGCATGTCCAAGAAAACCAAGTAGTTTTAGTGTAGACAGGTTACGGAGGAGGCAGGCACTATATACAGAGAAAACAGCTAGTATAGTATTCTAGAGGCCTTGTTCAATCATGTCCCTTTAAATAGTATGCATGGCAAACCCATAAATCATGTGTTGCTATCTTCTGTTTTCAGGACAGAAAATAGAAACAAATGGTTTAGGTAAGTTTCTCAAACTTCCAGTTCTGGTTTACTGCAAAGCCAAAACCAATTTTATTATACTATAAGCTTCTCCTCTGTATGGCATGTGTGTGATATGTGCATGTATATGTATGTATGTAATACAATTTTAATCCATTTTTCTATCCATACATACAATGATTAAAAAATACAATCTTAAACAGATATACATTTCCATGAAGTTGTTTTAAAACAGGACATATGAACCTTGTCTATCTTATGTCAGTTATTCAGAGTATTCCACCAAATGTTCTATAGATGACAGATCAAAATATATAAATGGTTTAATCCTTAAACAATCAGACACTCACAGGCTGACTTTGTTTTCTACATTTTTAGTTTACCTCATTCTTATGAGAGATCAGATAATGTTGTGATATAGAAAGTGAAGGGAAAATGATCTTATTCACCTATAAACAAATTAATTTGACTCCTTAGGTCTCTGGTTCCCTTCCTAGCCCTTTTCTCCCCACACACATGCATGTGTACAAGTGTGAGCACCCGCGCTCGCGCGCGCACACACACACACACACACACACACACACACCCTACAGAGATATACCCTGGCACATGTATTTATTTCTATACTGAGACCCAGGAGCATGAAGGGGAACAGGCAGTGAACTTGATATTTACCCAAATAACAAACTAGTAAGCACTTAGCCTACCATTTTCACCTTCCTTCTTTTTTCTTTTCCTTTTTTTGTAATAAGAATGTCTTTGCAATGAGCTGGCCTCATGTATGATCCAGAAATTAACAGAATGACAAGTTGTGTTCTGATAATGGAAAATGTTTCTGATTACATTATGTTTCTTTTAAAAAATTGCCTTGAGAGATATTTTAAAATTCACAAATATATAAAGATACATTTTTCAGGTGTAGGGTGAAGATTAAGTTTCATTGGATGTGTATTATTCTGAAATCTTGTTTCTAAAGTTAGGAAGTTCTAGAAATAGTGTTTTTTTCCCTTTAAAAATTGCCATGCTTACACACAAACTGTTTCTCAGTCTGGTCTATCCATGCTGTAATTAGATATTTTCTCCAGAGTTGTGAGTTTTTCTATTTTGGGAGGCCATTTCATTGAGAAGCTTAGAAAAGGCAAATATGAAAGAATCTAGGGTGCAAGTCAAACCAGAAAAATGTGAAATATCTTAAAGTATCCATAAAATTAAGGGTTAAATGCTGTTCTTTGCTCCACAAATCACATCTCTATTTGACACACATCCAAGAAAGAGTGCTGTTGGTCTTCAGTACAGAAAACCTGCACTGTTTTGGTTTTCTAAAATTCTGTTGAATTTATCATTTTGTACATTCCTATGAAAGTGACTTACATTTTTAACAAATGAAAATATTGAACTATAAAAGAGGAATGAACAAAAGAGAAATTCTGCATTTTTCTTTTTTGGATTCCAAAGCAGGGCTATGCTAGGCATGGTGGCTCATGCCTGTAATCCCAACACTTTGGGAGGCTGAGGTGGGAGGATCGCTTGAGCCCAGGAGCTCAAGACCAGCTTGGACAACATAAGAAGACCCTGTCTCTACAAAATAGATAAATAAATTAGCCAGATGTAGTGACGTCTGTACTCCCAGCTACTCAGGAGGCTGAGGTGGGATGATTGCTTGAGTTCAGAAGTTCGAGGGTGCAGTGAGCTATGATCACACCACTGTACTCCAGCCTGGGTGCTAGATGACAGAGCAAGACTGTCTCAAAAAAAAAAAAAAAAAAAAAAAAAAAAAAAAAAAAGAAGAAGAAGAAGAAGAAAGAAAGTATGCCTAATCTTCTGAATACTGGGTATACTTACAAAGCATTGATTCTCAATCTACATTTTGTTCTGCAAACCCTGTTGCTGTATTATTTGAATATGTAATCATTTCCAGTATACTTCCTCTTTATGTTAGGATCCTTTGGCCATCCTTTGGTGAGTGCTCTTAATAGTTAGGCTTCTATAGAAAATGGCTCAGGATGCAGAGAATAGTAGTAAAAATCCATCATTTTGAAAAGAGCCTTTTAGAAGAAACTAGTGGAGTACCCTGAAGCTGAATTACTAAAGCAGTTTGCATGTATTTGTCATAGTCAAAGAGACATCTTTTCAAAAAGGGTCTGTAAATTGTTCAGCTCAGAATGACATAATTTCAATGACTTATTTTAAGAAAATTCCAAGTGGGAAACGCTATTCATTCATGTTCTTAAAGTCCACATGATTTTAGTGAGAATCCAAGGAAGGGTCTTATTATGCTAGGTTGTGCCTCCTTGCTCTAAGTAGCAAATAATAATAAGATATTAATAATGGGAAGAGAAAAGAGGAGAAATAGATGAAATCTACCAGTAATAATATCAAATATTTATTTCATGTTTTTTATGTGCTGGGCACTGAGCTCAGCATTTTATTTGCTCTCTCTCATTCAGTGCTGACAATACCAATATTCAGTCAAAAACCCTGGGGGTTAAAGGTCAGATCACTCATCCAGTCATAGGATAGAAGCCCAGGTAATCTGGCATCACAGCCAGGCTTTTTTTCTACTACAACATTCTTCATCCTGTATGCCATTTTCAAATCTGGAATTAGAAAAGTGGAGTTCACGTGTCGCCTGAAATGCTCCTCAGGGTTAGCTCTGCACCTGTGGGGATGTCATTAGCTCATAGCTAGAATCTGACTTTCCATCTATAAAATAAAGGTGGACTCTGTAGTTTCCCCAGTCCCTTCTAGTGCTGCTGTTCTATGACCATGGAACATGTCCTATGACCTATGCTCAAGGTGACTGCCTTGGTTTACTCAAGATCAAGAGATTGAAAGAGTTATCAAGATGTGGACTTCTCAGTCTGGGAAAACTTGGATTGCTAGTCCCTTACTACAATATCTGATATATTATCTCATTATTTTGGACACAACCATTTATTTCTTAAACTTCTTTGGGGTTCTTTTGTTTCTCAAAGTCTTAAAGAACTGGAGCACAGAATAGTAAGACTTTGTTGAATAGGAAGACTTTGTTAGATAAACTGTTGAATACCTGGAGCATAGGGGAGGTTATTTTGAAGGGACCTGCATTTTCCTTTCTGGGCATGTTATGTTCCAGTTGTTGCAATGGTTTCTCCCTTCCTTTCCTTTTACTTGAAAACTGTTGGCTGGTTTGTTCTGTTGCATTTTCCTTTGCATTGATAGTTGAGGAATACTTAGTGACAAGATTATAACAGTTGTAATGCATCTGAAACTTTCTCCACTGATGAAAGGGAATGGTTGTGTAATAATGATAACTTCGTTTTGGCGAGCACTTGTTCTTTAAAACACACTTTACATACACCAACTGAATCCTGAAACAGCTGTGATTCCAGGTAGCTATTATTTTCCGCACTTTATTATTGTCCAACTCAAGTAAGTTGCAATTTACTGAAGTTAACAATCTAAACTGGCATTTGAACTGTGGTGCCACTAAATCAGAGTCCCTATTTTTCCCATGCAAATGATGACTTCTGTGGTTTAAACAGCTAACATTTCTAGTTTATTTATGAGTACTGCTTATGGTCCTAAATATTTCAAGTGAAAATATATTTAGATGCCTGGCTTTTTGCTTTCAATTCCTGACTTTCTTCCCATACAGAATAATTGGATCATTTCTTCAACAGATATGAAACAAGCATTTTACTTATTGCTGTATTTTTCCCCAACTTCAAACATTCCTGCTTATTAGGACAAAGTTTTATTTTCAGTTCTTGTTAAACAAAGATGCATCTTTATTGTTAAAAAAAAAACCCACAATGACAGTTATAAAATTTCCATGTGGATCTGGATAGTCTAGGCAACAAGAAAGACCATTTCAATGAAGGCGTGACATTTAACAGAGTGTACATATACAACTACAATTTAAAATAATATGAACTACAACATGTGCCTATTTATATCAAGTATATAATATTACTAAATTCATGACTCTATAAAAATATGCAGATCTTATTTTTTCATGGTTAATTAGCATTAACACTCTTTTTGCAGTCTAAACAAAATACAAAATTATGGGAATATTACAAACATTTATTGTTTGCCTACCATGTGAATTTAATACCCACAGAAACTTATGTAGTAAATAATTTCTCCCATGTACTAATGCAGAATGTAAAGTTCACTGAAGTTAAATTGTGTGATTAAGAAACAGAGGAGATGGTACTGAGGACAATACTGAAACCTGAGTCAATCTGACACCACTAGGGTATGTTACATTAGAATTACTCCAGAAATTTCTCTATTTTTGAATTGTCTGTCTGGGATGCTACATTGTATATTACAGTTGATCTAATTAACTCAGACAAGTTTACCACTTTCGACCTTTTAAAATTATGCAACACATTGGGAATCTGGATTCTATAACGGACATTTTTATGTGACTCCCAGCACCCAAGCTACCCATATGCAACTAATTAGGAGTTTGAAAAATGTCTGAATTGCTAACTCAATTTTCCTATTTTTATTTGCGTTTTAGGCATTCTGTAAATGTGGTCTATTTCCAATATCTATCGTTATTTAAAGCCATCTTTCTTCCAACCATAGAAAGTTAGATGAACTTTCAGTAGAAGAGATTATCTTATTTACGTGAATTTAGCATTTTCTTCTTTCTAGACACTTAATATGTTTATTCTCCTGCTCAATTGTTTTCTTCTCTCTCAGTTGTTTTTTTTCCAGTAATAAGAACTGAAAGTTACTCAAATATTAATGAGAGAGAAATTGCAAATTATGTATTAACTAATGATAATTATGTTTCTTTATATATATATGGAGTTGTTAACAGCTCCAAAACTTTTTAACACAAGAAAAGGTCGGTTTGAAAAGATGTTAGAATGTAAATAGGTTCCAACCTAGTTAAATGTGAACTCATATTGACAGTTGATATTAAATAAGCAACTTTCATTTTGCATACATCAGACTTAATCAGAAGCACAATGATTAAGTTTGCATCATTTGCTGAATCAAAGTGTTGTAAAAGCATGAGTAAGTATATGATTAAGCAATTTTAAAAAGAATTATTATCCTAATATTAAATACAAATATTAATAATTATTCTTTGACTTAGAGCATTTTTCCTTATTTCAGCTTATGTAATAGAAGAGTAGAGAATTTACATTAGTTGCTTTTTGTAAATGTAAAAATATTTTAATCAGTAAATAATTTGAAAAGTGGAACACAATGCATCCTTCCCAAGCAGAGTATTCATTGAATTTATGTCTTAACTGGGTTATGAAATGCTGACAAATTTCATGTTGAATTTACATTTCACAGTAGCGTCTAACATGAAGCCTATAACATTTAGGTCAGATTCTCTTTATGGTACCCCATAAAGGCCTGGTTCCTTTTTATTTTTATGTTTGGCACTTCTTTCTTATAAAAAATTTTATAACAAAATAATAAAAATGTTATAATGAAATTCACATTTTAGAAGTATACCGTTGGATGACTTTTTGACAAATATTAATGTTATCTCACTTGCTTTTGCCTCATAATCCTTTACACCTGTGTATTAAACATTTCTTTTGACCTGTCATTTAATCCACAATTTTCTCACCATATTCTGGTTTAAACTTTTTCTGTAAAGAGTCAATTAGTAAACATTTTAGGTTTGTGGGACATATGGTGTCTGATACAACTACTTAACTGTGCCATTATAGTGGGAAAGCAGCCACAGGGAATACTTAAGTACATGAGCATGACTGTTTTCCAGTAAGGTATTATTTATGGACACTCAAATTTTAATTTTATATTTATATGTCACAAAATAGTATTCTTTGGATTTTTCTGATGTTTTAAAAATGTGAAATTCATTTTTAGCTCCAAGGCTATACAGAAGCTGATGGCAGCGTAGATTTCATCAGTGGGCCTTGATTTGTTGACCTCTGCTATAATCTAAAATATAATAAAATCACAGAATTCCAGAAATAGGTTTAGAGAGTATCTCATCTAACATTTTTTTTTTTTAGTCATAAAGGTGGCTGAGGCTCAAAAATAGTAAAGGACCTAAGTGGTTTAAAAAAGCTCACGCCTGTAATCCCAGCACTTTGGGATTACAAGGCAGGCGCATCACGAGTTCAAGAAATTGAGACCATCCTGGCCAACATGGTGAAACCTCGTCTCTACTAAAAAAAAAAAAAAAAGAAAAATTAGCTAGGTGTTGGCGCGCGCCTGTAGTCCCAGCTACTCGGGAGGTCGAGGCAGGAGAATTGCTTGAACCCGGGAGGCGGAGGTTGCGTGAGCTGAGATAGCGCCATTGCACTCCAGCCTGGCACCTGGCGATAGAGCGAGACTCTGTCTCAAAAAAAAAAGAAAAAAAAAAAGAAAAGAAAAGAAAAGAAAATGTCATATGGCATGTCAGCGGGTCTGCGCAGGCCAACGGTAGTGGTTACCTGGAGGATTGTGTTGGGATAGGACTATGAAGTCTGAGTCTCACGGGAGGAAAGTCTTGTGATTGATTGAAGATGTCTTTATATGCTACAATGAAATCATATCAAGAAAGTATTTAATGTTTGCAAATTCACATGTTTGTGCTCTGCTAAGGGACAGGTTGGAGGATAGGAAGGATCAGAGAAACAGAAATTAAGATTGTGTGAATGGCAGCTTGGAAATGGAAAAGAGAGCAAATGAATGAACAATTCGAATACTGCAGACTCTTCTGATTGCCATTTCATGCAATGAACGCATGCCTCTAAGTGAGTGTGAGAACCTTGATAAAATTTTCTGTTCTCTCAATCAGGAACATATCTCCATACAGAGTACAATTCTAAGCTTTAAAGTTACTTTTTTTTTTTTTTTAATGCAACATGTCCCAGATGCCAGCTACCTACAGTAGTTAGCAGTGTTCAATTAGGGTGGGAAAAACACAGTATGTTTCAATGGGGGAGGCAAATTTGGCAGTATCGAACATTTTGAAACATGTTTATTAGGTTTTAATATGTATTTTTCCTCAAGGCAATTTTTACTTGATGCGTTTTCATCTATGTTATGTGCTTACAAACTACCCCCTTGAAAGATATAACTCTACTGTACATCATAAATTTGATATTCTCTAGCAAACCCAAAGTAACATCAGGCATTAAAAACTCACTGTTAACTTTAACTAGAACCCTCATCTGCAAGAGTTCAAGTGATTGAAGATTGCAGAAAATGCGTATCTCATTCCTTTAAGTCCCCAGAATGACTCTCTAGACCAATGTCCTTCCTCATTCCTTATTCTTCTTCTCAGGCTTTGCTAATTGGAGTAAAGGAACAGTCAGCAGGCCCAGAGAGTATGTTTCACCTTTCTGATAACTTTATTGAATGATCAAATCACTGATTTACCTTGGCTACTTTAACGTTTGTACTAAGTGCTCACTCTGCTAGCCACTCTAAAGAAAGAAAGGGATCAGACCAACAGGAGTTCAAACAATGACCCATAACTCTAGCAATATAAACTCAGGCCCTAAACCAGTGTCATCCTCAGCCTAGGCCTGATTATCAGCTCATAACCATACTAGTCACAACTTACATGATCATGTGTAATACCTGCATGTTTTTGCTCCTGTCTTAGGGGATTTTGTTATTAAACACAGATGGAATATGTACACAGGCAGATAAGAATTCTGAATATAATCCCCTCCTTGACAATTTCAGAAATTTCTGTAAAGCCTTTGAAAAATGCAGAAGTAGCTTATTTTAAGTAAAAACTGAAACATCAATCAGGAATTAAAGATACCTGGCTTGTATTTCAGATTTTGTCTTGAATTGCTGGGCATACTCAACATCTTCTTTATCTGTGGCATAAAGAGGCTACTGTGTCTGTCTCTTTTGGCACAAAAGTGATGAAGATAAATGATATACTGTGCTTCAATATAATTCCTTTGTTAATTGCAATAGTATATAAACATTGTGATAATAAACATTTTGCTCTACCATAATTATTATCTGTGGTTTATGACAGATAAGCTTATTTTCCCCAATTAGTTTTAATTTAACAGCAGACACCCCTTTCTTCTTAAAGCCTGTAACTATCTGCTAAGTATACCCTTTCAAATTATTGGTTGGGTAAGAAAGAAAATTCATTGCCCTTGCTGTATATTAACTTGATAATATGGCACAAATAATCTTTGTATTATAAATAGTTCCCTTTCATACCAGATGCAACTAGAAAGTCAAAGAAAATAATGTTGTAGATGAAGAGAGGTATTATTTCTATTTTCTGGAGTGAGCACAATGCTGCCAGTGTTCAACATTTTTTTCCCCTTTCATGACTTCCACTGACACTGACTCATTGTGCAGCCCTGATAATTTTCCATAACAGGCTTGCCAGCAATTGAAGAACCATATTTTTCTGGTGGCAAAGAGAAATGATGGCTCTTTTTTACAACCTGAAAATTCAATAATTCCTAATTTTGTTTTTCAGAAAGTTAATGCTATAGATCAAAGTAAATGTCTTTCTAAAATCTTAACTTTGTTTTTTCTGGTGATTGGGGGCAAGGGTAGGGAAAGCATTAGGACAAATATCTAATGCATGCGGGGCTTAAAACCTAAGATGACAGATGGATGGGTGCAGCAAACCACCATGGCATATGTATACCTATGTAACAAACCTGCACATTCTGCACATGTATCCCAGAACTTAAAGTAAAACATTTTCTATTAAAAAAATAAAGTATTAACTTAAAAAAAGTTATATTACTATAAGGTGATTTTTAAAACAAAGCATTATTGAAATATAATATCTCTGTGAAAATTGCACTTATAAATATATCATTATTTGATTGGATCTTTTATTTTATTTTCCATATATATTATGATATTTTTTCTAATTTTTCCAAAGAATATATACTTTAACAAAATTGTTTTGAACTTGACACTGAAAAATTAAATAAAAGGTAACATATATCTTGAATTTTATTTTTAAATATATGCATATAATTTGGGAAGAATATATAGCAACATGTTTATAGCAGTAGAAGCCACTGCTGTTTTATGAGACCAAAGGTAATTTGGTTTTTGAAACAAACAAACAAACAAACAAACAAAAAAACACCTTTTTTGTAATTCCTAAGTTATCTTCAGCTAATACACATTACTATTATAATCAATAAGAAAGCCATAAAAATTACAGAGAACTCTAGTCCCCTAAATTGCAATATTTGTCACCCAAAGGAGTTGGGGCACAATTGAATTTTTACAAATCACACTCATTTCTCTCGGCATATTGAAATTACTTCTCCATGGTTTCATAATTATTACTAAATCCAGCCTAGGTTTTGCTAGAGCCAAATTTAGATTTTGGCACACATGGACATTTATTCATTTGACTTAGTTTTGTAGAAATATCTTCATTTATGTAGGGATGAACTAGGGCAGTGTTTCCCTATGTTCTAAAGGTTATGATTATCTCTCATAGCATGGTATTAGTTCACTCCTCCTCCTAAAAATGCCCTGTGACTTATTGGTATGAACCAAACTAATGTGTTTCTGGAAATTAAGTATTTATTTGCAAATATGTGCTGTGCTCATTAAAGAATTATATGCTAATTCATTACCAGACATCCTAGTATTTTTCAAAATGTGAACCTTTTATTAGCCTCAACAGATTCAAATGTGGACAGTTTAAAATGCAGATTCTTAGGTTTCAATCCAGCCTTCTGAGTCAGAGTGAATGGAGGGTGGGTTGTGCTCTTCAAGTGATTGATTCTAATGTATACCTTTCAGTTCAGACAATATCAACTTTTCTTTCAAGAGGCAGACCCCATTCCCCAATTAAAAATTTAGCTAGAATTCTAACATATAAAATAACTAAAGAGAAATCGCTCTGGCTTGAGAGAGTTTTAAGAGCTTTACCTATTAACTCTTCTTCCCCTGACCTCTGCTACCCAGGGTAACCCCTTGTCTTAATCTGCTGTGTGCTGCTACAATAGAATACCTAACACTGGATAATTCATAAAAGAAAGAACCAGACATTTATTTTCTCACAGTTTTGGCAGCTGGAAGTCCAATATCAAGACAGTGGCAGGTTGGGGGCCAGTCTTTCTGCTTGCAAGATGATGCCTTGAATTCTGAGCGCTCTGGAGCAGAGGGTGCTGTATCGTCACATTACAGAAGAGGAGAGAAGACAAACCCACTTCTGCAGTTTTTCTTATAAGAGCACTTAGCCATTCATGAGGGCAGAGCCTTCATCACCTAAACACCTCCCAACATTGTTGCTTTGGGAATTAAATTTCCAACACATGCATTTTGGAGAGAAGCACCTTGAAACCACAGCACTTCTGAAACACCACGGTTTGGGAGTCACTGATAATTCAGCATCTTCAAGGATTCAGAGGTCCAGAGTCACTGACCTAAGCAATGGAGCTCATTAGACTCAATTTTCACAATGGCTGGAATTGCTTCTGTCTTGTTCATTGGCTCCCTCATGCATAGAACAGTGCCAGTAGATTCTCACTATCTACTTGGTGATTTAATAAAAGAATGCAATATCTAGTCATTGAACCCACTTTTTAATTATTTTTTCTGACCATGATATCTGAGTTTCAGGTTACTCATTTGTTAGATGAGGTTTGGATTAGATGGTCTCTAATACTCCTTCTTTCTAAACACAGAGCATCCTGTAATTGAAATTCTTTTGTGGTATCACAAAGCCAAGGTTGAAATTCAGTGTATGTAGCACTTGAGACTTGTCTGTGATCTTCAGTTTTCATTATATAGAAGTTAGTACTTTTGGAGTGCAGATTATATTCTGTTAAAATATTGGTTTAAATTTTAGTAACAAAATGATATTCACTGATTTTTTTTAAAGTTTAAATCATAGAGAAAGATACAGAGAAAACTAAAGTTCTTCCCTCTGGATGCTCTCAGGAAATAGCCTTCTTTCATTATTTGCTTTGTTCCCTTTCTAACATTTTAATGTGCACAGACTAGTTACTCTGAGACATCTATCATATCAGAGATCTTTAGATGTACTATATCAGTAGTCATTTTGCTGATCCAAAAACATTCTTAGGAAAGAATGAGAGAAATCCATTAGTCTAAAGCAGTTTCTATTCAAATTAGAGATAATTTGGAAAAAAAAACCACCAATGAATCACTTTTTTTTCTTGAGTTCCTACTATGTGTCAGGAACTCTTCTGTTTTTTTTTTTTTTTAATTGTACTTTAGGTTCTGGGGTACATGTGCAGATCATGCAGGATTGTTGCATAGGTACATACATGGCAATGCAGTTTGTTGTTCCTCTCCCCCTGTCACCTATATCAGGCATTTCTCCACAAGTTATCCCTCCCCAACCTCACCATCTCCCCACTGTGCCTCCCCTGGCGCCCCTGACAGACCCCAGTGTGTGATGCTCCCCTCCCTGTGTCCATGTGTTCTCATTGTTCAACACCTGCCTATGAGTGAGAACATGCAGTGTTTGATTTTCTGTTCTTGTGTCAGTTTGCTGAGAATGATGGTTTTCGGATTCACCCATGTCCCTACAAAGGACACAAACTCATCATTTTTTATGGCTGCATAGTATTCCATGGCATATATGTGCCACATTTTCCCTGTCCAGTCTATCATTGATGGGCATTTGGGTTGGTTTCAAGTCTTTGCTATTGTAAACAGTGCCACAATGAACATATATGTGCATGTGTCTTTATAATAGAATGATTTATAATCCTTTGGGTATATACCCAGTAATGAGA
Source organism: Cebus imitator (assembly GCF_001604975.1). Classification (NCBI taxonomy): domain Eukaryota; kingdom Metazoa; phylum Chordata; class Mammalia; order Primates; family Cebidae; genus Cebus; species Cebus imitator. The sequence goes on along the minus strand of NW_016107804.1, from coordinate 1,137,576 downwards.
TTGCTGGGTCAAATGGAATTTCTATTTCTAGGTCCTTGTTGAGGAATTGCCACACGGTCTTCCACAATGGTTGAACTAATTTACACTCCCACCAACAGTGTAGAAGTGTTCCTGTTTCTCCACATCCTCTCCAGCATCTGTTGTCTCCAGATGTTTTAATGATTGTCATTCTAACTGGCATGAGATGGTATCTCAATGTGGTTTTGATTTGTGTTTCTCTAATGACCAGTGATGATGAGCATTTTTTCCTATGTTTGTTGGCCTCATAGATGTCTTCTTTTGAAAAGTGTATGTTCATATCCTTTTCCCACTTTTGGATGGTTTTTTTTTTTTCCTTGTAAATCTGTTTTAGTTCTTTGTAGATTCTCGATATTAGCCCTTTGTCAGATGGGTAGATTGCAAAAATTTTTTTCCATTATGTTAGTTGCTGCTTCACTCTAATGATTGTTTCTTTTGCTGTGAAGAAGCTCGGGAGTTTAATTAGGTCCCATTTGTCTATTTTGACTTTTGCTGCCAATGCTTTTGGTGTTTTAGTCATGAAGTCCTTGCCAATGCCTATGTCCTGGGTAGTTTCGCCTAGGTTTCCTTACAGGGTTTTTAGGGTGTTAGGTCTTATGTTTAAGTCTTTAATCCATCTGGAGTCAATTTTAATGTAAGGTGTCAGGAAGGGGTCCAGTTTCTCCTTTCTGCAGGTGGTTAGCCAGTTTTCCCAATGCCACTTATTAAATAGGGAATCCTTTCCCCATTGCTTGTTTTTGTCAGGTTTGTCAAAGATCAGACGGTTATAGATGTGTGGTGTTGCCTCCAAGGCATCTGTTCTGTTCCATTGGCCTATATCTCTGTTTCGACACCAGTACCATGCTGTTTTGATTACTGTAGGCTTGTAGTATAGTTTGAAGTCAGGTAGTGTGATGCCTCCAGCTTTGTCCTTTTTGCTTAGGATTGTCTTGGCTATGTGGGCTCTTTTTTGGTTCCATATAAAGTTTTAAAGTGTTTTTTTCCAGTTCTGTGAAGAAGGTCATTGGTAGCCTATTGGGGATGGCATTGAATCTATAAATTACTTTGGGTGGTATGGCTATTTTCCTGATATTGATTCTTCCCAACCATGAGCATAGAATGTTTCTCCATTGTTTGTGTCCTCTCTTATTTCCTCGAGCAGTGGTTTGTAGTTCTCCTTGACAAGGTCCTTCACATCCTTTGTTAGTTGTATTCCTAGGTATTTTATTCTCTTTGTAGCAATTGTGAATGGGAGTTTGCTCATGATTTGGCTCTCTGTTAGTCTGTTATTGGTGTATAGAAATGCTTGTGATTTCTGCACATTGATTTTGTATCCTGAGATTTCGCTGAAGTTGCTTATCAGTTTCATGAGATTTTGGGCTGAATGATAGAGTCTCCTAAATATACAATCATGTCATCCTCAAATAGAGACAGTTTGATTTCCTCCTTTCCTAATTGAATATCCTTTATTTATTTTGTTGCCTAATTGCTCTGCCTAAAACTTCCAATACTATATTGAATAGGAGTGGTGAGATAGTGCATCCTGGCCTAGTACCTGATTTCAAAGGGAATGCTTCCAGTTTTTGCCCATTCAGTATGATATTGGCTGTAGGTTTGTCATAAATAGCTTTTATTATTTTGAGATATGTTCCTTCGATAAGTAGTTTATTGAGAGTTTTTAGCATAAAGGGCTGTTGAATTTTGCCAAAGGCCTTCTCTGCATCTCTTGAGATAATCATGTGGTTTTTGTCTTTGGTTCTGATTATGTGGTGGATTACATTTATTTATTTGTGTATGTTGAATCAGGCTTGCATCACCAGGATGAAGCCTAATTGATTGTGATGG
>NW_016107804.1:1094269-1135705 GCF_001604975.1 Cebus imitator | reverse complement strand
TTTTTTTGAAGATTTTTGCATCTATGTTCATCATGGATATTGTCCTGAAGTTTTCTTTTCTGGATGAGTCTCTGCTGGGTTTTGGTATCAGGATGATGTTGGTCTCAAAAAATGGTTTGGGAAGGATTCCCTCTTTAGGTATTCTTTGGAATAGTTTCAGAAGCAATGGTGCCAGCTCTTCTCTGTACATCTGGTAGAATTTGGCTGTGAACCCATCTGGACCTGGAATTTTTTTGCTGCCTCAACTTCAGCCCTTGTTATTGGTCTATTCAAGGTTTCAACTTCTTCATGGTTTAGGCTTGGGAGGATGCAAGTGTCTAGGAATTTATCCACTTCTTTCAGGCTTACTGGTTTATGTGCATAGAGTTGGCTTGTAGTAATCTCTGATGATAGCTTGTATTTCTGTGGAATCAGTGGTGATGTCCACTTTATCATTTTTTATTGCATCTATTTGTTTCTTCTCCCTTTTCTTTTTTATTAATCTGGCTAGCAGTTTGTCTGTTTTGATGATCTTTCCAAAAAACAGCTCCTGGATTTATTAGTTTTTGAAGGGATTTTTGTGTCTCTGTCTCATTCAGTTCTGCTCTGATCTTAGTTATTTCTTGTCTTCTGCTAGCTTTTGAGTTTTTTTGATCTTGCTCCTCTAGCTCTTTCAATTTTGACAATAGGATGTTGATTTTAGATCCTTTCTCGCTTCTCATATGGGCATTTTTGCTATAAATTTCCCTCTAGACACTGCTTTAAATGTGTCCCAGAGAATCTGGTACATTGTGTATTTGTTCTCGTTGGTTTCAAATAACATCTTTATTTCTGCCTTCATTTCATTGTTTATCCAATCAATGATCAGGAGCCAGTTGTTCAGTTTCCATGAAGTTGTGTGGTTCTGAGCTAGTTTCTTAATCCTGAGTTCTAATTTGATTGCCCTGTGGTCTGAAAGACTGTTATTATTTTTGTTCCTTTGCATTTGCTGAGGAGTGATTTACTTCCAATTATATGGTCAGTTTTGGAGTAGGTGCAATGTGGTGCTGAGAAGAATGTATATTCTGTGGATTTGGGATGGAGATTTCTGTAGATGTCTATTAGGCCTGCTTGTTCCAGATCTGAGTTCAAGTCCTGGATATGCTTGTTAATTTTCTGTCTCTTTGATCTGTCTAATATTGACAGTGGAGTGTTAATGTCTCCCACTATTACTGTGTGGGAGTCTAAGACTCTTTGTAGGTCGTTAAGAACTTGCTTTATGTATCTGGGTGCTCCCAGTATTGGGTGTGTATATATTTAGGATCATTAGCTTTGCTGTTGCATTGATCCTTTTACCATTATGTAATGCCCTTCTTTGTCTCTTTTGATCTTTGTTGGTTGAAAGTCCGTTTTATCACAGACTAGGATTGCAACTCCTGCTTTTTTTTTTTTTTCTCTCCATTTGCTTGGTAAATCTTCCTCCATCCCATTATTTTTAGCCAATGTATGTTCTTGCATGTGAGTTGGGTTTCCTGAATACAGCACACTGATGGGTCTTGACTTTTTATCCAATTTGCCAGTCTGTTTCTTTTGATTGGGACATTTAGCCCATTTATATTTAGGGTTAATATTGTTATGTGTAAATTTGATCCTGCTATTTTTATGCTAGCTGGATGATTTGCCTGTTAGTTGATATGTTTTCTTCATTGTGTTGATGGTCTTTACCATTTGGTACATTTTTGGAGTGACTGATACTGGTTATTCCTTTCCTTGTTGAGTGTTTCTTTCAGGAGCTCTTGTAAGGCAGGCCTGGGGGTGATGAAATTTCTCAGCAATTGCTTGTCCTTAAAGGATTTTATTTTTCCTTCACTTATGAAGCTTAGTTTGTCTGGATATGAAATTCCACGTTGAAAGTTCTTTTCTTTAAGGTTGTTTAATATTGGCCCCCACTCTCTACTGGCTTGTAGGGATTCTGCTGAGACATCTGCTGTGAGTCTGATGGCCTTCTCTTTGTGAGTAACCCGATCTTTCTCTCTGGCTGCCCTTAGCATTTTTTCCTTCATTTCAATCCTGGTCAATCTGACAATTATGTGCTTTGGGGTTGCTCTTCTCGAGGAATATCTTTGTGGTGTTATCTGTATTTCTGGTACTTGAATGGTGGCCTGCCTTGCTAGGTTGGGGAAGCTTTAGATAATACCCTGAAGAGTGTTTTCCAGCTTGGATTCATTCTCTCCGTCACATTCAGGTACACCTATCAAAAGTAGATTAGGTCTTTGCACGTAATCCCATATTTCTTGGAGACTTTATTCATTTCTTTTCACTCTTTTTTCTCTAATCTTGCTTTCTCATTTTATTTCATTGAGTTGATCTTCAGTCTCTGATATCCTTTCTTCTGCTTGGTTGATTCGACTATTGAAACTTGTGTATGCTTCATAAAGTTCTTGTGCTGTGTTTTTCAGCTCCATCAAGTCATTTGTATTCTTCTCTAAGCTGTTTAGTTACCATTTCATCTAACCTTTTTTTCAAGGTTCTTAGTTTCTTTGTATTGGGTTAGCACGTGTTCTTTTAGCTCTGAGAACTTTGTTGTTACCCACCTTCTGAAGCCTGTTTCTGTCAATTCATCAGATTCATTCTCCATCCAGCTTTGCTCTCTACTTGGTGAGGAGTTGTGATCCCTTGGAGGAGGAGAGGCATTCTGGTTTTTGGTGTTTTCATCCTTTTTGCACAGGTTTCTTCCCATCTTTGTGGCTTTATCTACCTGTGGTCTTTGTAGTTGGTGACTTTTGGATGGGGTCTCTGAGTGGCTGTCCTTTCTGTTGATGTTGAAGCTATTTATTTCTGTTTCTTAGTTTTCCTTCTAATAGTGAGGACCCTCTGCTGTAGGACTGCTGGAGGTCCACTCCGGGCCCTGCTTGCCTGGGGATCACCTGCGGCAGCTGTATAATAGTAAGGGTTGCTGTCTGTTTCTTCTTGTTATCTTCATCCCAGAAGGGTACCTGCCAGAGGTTGGCCTGAGCTTTCCTTTATGAAGTGTCTCTTTGAGTAAATGGGGGTCAAGGAGCTGTTTGAGGAGACAGTCTGTCCCTTATAGGAGCTCAAGTGCTGTGCTAGGAACTCTGTTGTTCCATGCTGAGCTGCTGGGCAGGTATGTCTAAGTCTGCTGCAGCAGAACTCATAACTGCCTCTTCCTAGGTGCTCTCTCCCTCTGCATTGTTCTTTCTGGGAACTGCACTCTGGAGCCATTCCTATATGGCCATCTGGGATCCTCCCTGAATCACTTTTTACTGTAAAAGAAAAACAGTGCTTTTGCCTTTACTTATAGAAATACACAATAAATATATAAAAGTCACTCAGAATCTTAATATATTTCTAAATAGATTACATTTTAAATGGTAACTTACTTTATGCTATGGCTTGAAAGTATCTCCAAAATATGCATGTTGGAAACTTCACTGCCAAAGCAACAGCGTTGGGAGGTGGGGTCTAATGGAAGGGGCTTAGGTCGTAAGGTTTCTGCCCTCATAAATAGACTAGCAACACTATAAAAAGGACCTGTGGGTTAACTCACTTTTGCCCTTCTCCTTGTGCCATGTGAGGAACAGCAGGAAAGCCCTCACTAGATGCTAACACCTTGAACTTAAACTTCCCAGTCTCCAGCATTGTGAAAGAATTCATTTCTGTGCTTTTAAAATTAGTCAATTTCAGCATAGAACAGACTAATACAGGAATTTCTACCAAGAGAGGGGTGTTACTATAACAAATATCTAAAAATGTAGAAAAAACTTTGAACCTGGGTAATGGAGAGAGGCTGAAACAGTTTTGAAGTAAATGCTGAAAAAAGCCTTTATTTCCATGAATGGATCATTGAGGGTGATTCTGGTGAGGGCTAAGAAGGAAAGAAGAGCTGTAGGGAAAAAGATATTAAATAATATCTTTTTAGATACTATTTAAAAGATCAGGACCAGAATGCTCATAGAAATATAGACAATAAAGGTCATTCAGATGAGGTCTTAGATGAAAATGAGGAATATCTTATTGGAAACTGGAGAAAAGGCCATTCTTGTTACAAAGTGGTAAAGAAATTAGCTAGCCAGTCACGATGGGGCATACCTGTAATCCCAGCACTTTGGGAGGCCAAGGTGGGTGGATAGCTTGAGACCAGGAGTTTGGGACCAGCCTGGGAAACATAATGAGACCTCTTATCTACAAAAAATGCAAAAATTAGCAAGGCATCATTGCACATACTTGAAGTTCCAGCCACTTGGAAGGCTTTGTTGCCCAGGCTGGGTGCAGTGGCACAATCTCAGCTCACTGCCACCTCCAGTCCCAAAAATCAAGCAATCCTCCTGCCTCAGCCTTCCAAGTGGCTAGAACTTCAAGTAACAGGGCAGAAAAAAAAGGCAGATTTAGAAGATAGGCTCAATAGAGGGTGGCAAATACAAGTAGCAGGCAAAGTGAGAGAGTAAAAAAGAAACAAAATATCTGGAGTGAATGGTGTCTGTGTCCAGAGCAGGATTCACTCAGCCTTCTATGTTGTCTTCTTTAGCATTCCCAAGGTGATGTTTGGGGCTTGTTTTGTCTGCGGAAACCACATCATTCGGGGCTGTAGGTCTTGTAGGGTCTTTTCTAGGTTGACTGAAGTTTTTTCTTCTTTCTATCCTTTGATAAGGACATAATATCCAAGCTGGTGCAGGTGAACTGGCAATTCTAGAAGTGGTGCCTGTGCTAAGAGACCTTTTATAATCTTTGTTAAAGTTCAAGTTAGTGCTTTAAGAAAAACCTGTTGTGCTTTACTTCAATGTCTAGTTTACAGAAAAACTGGATGATACTTCTTTAACTTTAGTCAATATGTTTACACACAAAATTTCTTTTACAATTAATGTTTTAAAACTTGCTTAGACCTTCAAAACAAAAAGTATACAAAATTTCCTGCATAATTTTCACGACTTTCACAGATAATCTTCATCATGCCTTAACTTTCTGACTTTGTTTTATAACCTTCCTTACTAAAGGTGCATTCTTATATCCATAATGTTCTTAATATTTCTTTCTTTTCCTTTTCCTTTCTCTCTCTCCTTTGTCTTACATTTTGTGTCTCTCTCTGATCTCTTTTTCTTCTAGTCTCTCTCTTATTCATTCTTTTTCTCTATTTCTCTCTCCAATCTTTCTATCTGATCTTGGAAGATAAGCAGGGTTGGGCCTGGTCGGTACTTGGATGAGAGACCTTCTGGGAATACTAGATGCTGTAGGGTCACTAATTAGATAAGTGCTACTATCAATGGATACATGTACATATCTTAGTTTTCCAAATTCAGGAAAGTGTGTAGCACCTGTTTACCACAACTGATTAGGTTCTAGTCCTTTAGGGTTAACATCTGTTGAAGGAGGGGACATGCCTGTGAGCTGGCAATCTGGGCATTGCACGATAATTTGTTTAGCCAGTCTTTGGGTAAGTTAAAATTGTTTGGATAAGTTTCTCTAATTTTGACAAAAAAATTGATGCGATTGGGTGACTTGGTCAAGCAGTGATGTCATAACCTGAAGGTCTGCTTGTTCATTTCCATAATCCAATGGACCAGGCAGTGAACTGTAGGTTAGAATATGTGCGATAAAAACAGGATGTGTGCATTGATCCAGCAATTGCTGAAGTCAAAGAAAAAGTGAACATAGGGTGGGCTTGAATATAGAGTGGGCTTATGAGGGCTGTTTCAAGGTTCTGCAATAAATAAACAGAATAAGCAGAGTCACTAACAATGTTAATGGGTTAAGTGGAAAAACTTTCCAAGGCCAATATCAAGGCCCCAGTCTCAGCTCTCTGAGTCCTAGTAAATCCAGATTGAATGAGAAAATTATGTGGTCTCCACTACACTGCCACTTGTCCTTCTTTACCTGAACCATCAGTAAAGAGTGTTAAAGCATTAGGTATGGGTGAGTGAATTATTTTTGTAGGTAAGATCACAGAAGTATGAGATAAGAACTGAAGGAGTTTATTATCAGGAAGGGCATTCTCTATTTGACCTGTGTAATCAGAGTGCTATTTGCAGCTCTAACCATAAGGGCAAAACTGCTTTGAATTGCTTTTTACTTAAAGGAATCCTAATTATATCAGGATCATAACCTAGCAACTGATTGCATTGTCTGTAGCTCAAATATATGACTTTACTGATTAACTGGATATAGGGAGATGTTTTAATCCCAGTGTGTGAGCAAAAAACCCATTCTAGAAAGTGCAGCCCTGGGGGCATCTGTCCTATTAACCCCGTAGGGGAGTGTTTTGGGGGGAAAATAAACAATTGAATTGAGTACCATGGATCACTGTGATCTAGATGCTTTTGAGAGATAGCTTGTTCTATTTCCTCAATTTCCCTCTTTGCTGCAGGGGTTAAATATCTGGAAGAATCCAGGGCTGTATTACCCTTTAAGATAGAAAACAGGTTTTGCAAATTATAAGTAGTTATGCCCAAGATAGGGCGAAACCAGTTTATATTGTAGACATCTTTGATAATCATTTAAGGTATGTAAGTTGCTAGCATTTAATTTCTCTCCCTTCAAAGGCTACTGTTTTATGTAAATAAGATTTTGAGAGAGCTTTGTCAGGGGTAGGGTTGGAATAACAACAGTGGCCATTATCAGAAAGGGGTCTTTCAAATTCTTAAATTTTACTTAAATCTTAGCAGAGAACTATAATCTGGGACATCACTTGTATAAAAGGAACACGTGAAATTTTCCTGTGGGACTCCTGCAGAGCCAGAGGAAAGCATTGTGGGTCCCAAGGCGGCAGCCACATTGTATTCGCCTAGGCGCTACCTTTATTCTGTGCTGCTTTTTATTTGTGCTGCTCCCTCCTCCCACTGCTGGGCAGCTACTGTGGTTCCTACCACGCCAGGGCACCACAAGCTTCCCTGCCACTGAGCCTTTTCTTCCACCTGCTGTCCACTTGGTCATGCGGTTTCTGCCTCTTGGTCATGCAGTTTCTGCCTTTTTTCTTATCTTTTTATAAGTGTACACCTGACTGCCTTGTTGATCCTGCATTACTGGGTGGGCCAAGAGCTCCCCTTCTAATGCCACTTGCTTAAGATAAGGTCACATAGCTGTAGCATATATCTTGTCTTTTTTCTTTTTATTGGAGGAGGAGACTCAGGCAAGACTTCCATTTCCTCTTTGTTACCTTGACCCAGTGATGATGTTACTGGAACCCATTGCTCTTGTGCAAGATGCTGTTTAAAATTTCTTCCTAATTGTTCCCAGATCTCTACATCTAGCATGGGAACCATGGGTTATGGAAAACAACAATTTGCATTAGGTTCCTTAATTGAGCTTGCAAAACTGGGGCTCTGCTTGTTCTAAACAGCTGTTTCAATACTTTTATATACTGTTTCTGTTGTCCCATGATGAAACCTTAGCCTAAACAATTTGCTCAGACTTGGAGTTCCCAAGTGGGCACCAATGATTTACTGACTTATTGACTTACTGACTTACTGACTTCACAGTCTTCTTTACCTTTAGTTTTCAAGGGTTCTGTTGCAATCCTTTGTAGTGTTCCTCATGCGGAGCACCACCATGTCACATTGGGGTCACCACCTACTGGGGTCTGACCTGCAGACCCACACTTGCATAATAAATGAATAATGTATACTGACCCAGATCTTTTGCCTGTCAGTCTGACTAAGGGGCTCTGCTGCCTCAGTCTGCAGTGTTGGCCAGTTAGCCAACATAGTTCACATTTATTTAGTACAGATTAAATGACAAAAGTCGTGAGTAGACACTACTAGAAGGTAATTAACATAGCTGACACCCCACTACCCCCAAGTAGAGAGCAATAATACACCTGAGGGTGGTTAAAGGTTAGTCTTAGTACCATGTGAGTAAAAAAGCTACTCAGATAAATTCCACATTCCCTTGTTATTTACTTTTCTGCTATTAACTCAAGGTGAAGAAGATGAGGCTGTCTTCAGCCAGATCTTTTACTGAAACTATGCAACCCCCCTCACCTTTGAAAAAGGTTTGTGACTATTTTCTATAACTTTATAATTTCTCCCACCATCCTGACTGAACCCTCACAGTGGTCATAGCTTAAAGTTCAATGTAACCTTTATGGAATAGTGTTGTTAATGTTTCTATAATAGGAATCTGAACTTCTAATCCAAAAAATTCTAAATTTATAGGGACAGAAAACAAATTATTCATTAGGTCTCTAGCAGTTTTGGTAAGAAGAGCAAATCCTATTTTCTTCCTTCGTTCTCTACTCATGTATTCTAGTTGCTTGGGGACACAGCAGTGTATGGTGGCCTTTAGTTCAATGACCATGTGGCATTTTGGAAGAGCACTGTCAAACCCCACAGGGTGACATGCATACATGCTCCTTTGTTGTGCTGCTGCTCTTGCTATTAAATCTCAGGGCTGGTTTCAGTATGGTTTGCCTTATGGCTAACCATACTGGAGATTAATATCCAGTGGAGGTTAATCTCCATATGGAGATTAAGACCATGAAACAGTTCCATGGAACCCAAATGACTTTCACAGTGCTTCTTGAGTTGATAATTAATTAACCTGAAACTATCAATTTTTTTTTCCCAAAGCTTTTAAAGGCTTTGGTTAAAAAGTAGTTAACTTCACAATTCTTATAATTGCCATTGTCCCAATATCATTCACCTAAACTAATACCACATGAGACAATGGTTCAACTTCTAACACCATGTTATCCTAGGCCACCATTGCTGAGCATCTTGGTGATTGGGAAGCATCCACTGCCAGGGATTATCTTTAACCACTGAGCACTCAGAGGGATCCTGTTTGCTGTCTGACCAGTGAGTGATCCAGTTCTAGAATCCCACCCTAAGGATCTGATATTTACATCCATTTCTCATACCAGCTGCCTATGCCATGTTCCTCTTAAGAACAGAACGTAAAATGAGGGCCCTTTTGCAAGCATCTTATTTTGAAGTTATCCCAGGGATTAGAAATGGGGAATGTAAGACTGAGAAGACAGAAACAGGGAAAAGGGGAAAGGTAATAGGAGAGTAGATTATTGACCTGGTCACCCCTCTGGCCTCTGTGAAACCTGCAGAATAGTCTTCAGAGTGGTCCACCTGAGGACAGACAAGGGGGTCAATCACTACTACATGTTGCTTCAGGGTATTAGAATTCCTAGTAATTTAATACTCTCCCTAGAACATTCCTGAACAGCATAGTCTAAATCTTCTATCACCAGTGTCTGGCACAATACTTTGAACATAGAAGGTACTTAAGAATAAATATTTATTGAAAGAATGAATCCATGAATGTGATCTGCTCTACAGTTATTCCAAGCAGAGAATAGAGTTACTGAAATGAAATGCACAGTGTACATTGTCTTTCTCTTGGGTAAAACTATAAATATTAACTTATGCCTTTTTCCATTTTAACTAAAAAGTGTCAAATTTATTCTCTACCTCTTGACCAGAGCTACATAGATGAGGGGGTGTTTCAGTGTCTTCCCTTCTTACTCTTTCTATGCATTTGGGCAACTTGTTTAATTTATCTGTTTCAATGCCTATAAAATGCTCATAGTTCTAGTACCTGCCCTGTGTGACTATCGTGAGAATTATAGACAACAAGCCATGGATAATACTTTGCAAATAGGTTACATATTCCCAAAATGAGACACTTTGTTCATAATATATAATAACAAAAGCACTGTTTGGGCAGGGGAGATACTTGTGAGGATCTCACAGCTCCCAGAATCATTCTGAGTACATATTATCAGAGGCAATGCTGAAAATATTTAACAACTCTCTGATCTGGGAATTGGTTAAACAGAGTAGTCATTAAAAATCATTATAGCCATACTGGTGTATACAGGCTGAATATACTGTATACTGGTGTATACAGGCTTAAGGTGCATACAGCCCCTTAAGAGCATTACCAAAACACAGGACTTCTCTGGTTCCTTCCTAATCCCACTCCGCATCTGCAAATTTACTCCACCTTGGGGCGGCTTAGGATTGTGCATAACTCTACGAAGGCAGGTTCAGACGGAGACAGGCTTCTGAATGGTTGATAACAGAGAAAGGATAATTGCTTCTGAGGAATAGAATTGATTATAGTCAGGGGGAGCCCCCAGAGGCCACTCTTAGGCATTCTCCTCACAGTTTCAGGGTATCAGGTATGTGCTACTATTGAGACACATGGGTCTCCTTGCCCATGACACCATCACACTCACCTGGAGTCCAGACCTCTGTTCCCTCAGCTACCCAGCAGAAAGCACAGGAATTCCCACCTCCCCTTTATGTAAGAGCCAAGTATGGGGTAGCCAGCAGGCTACTGCCATGATGGTCTGACTGAATGGCTATCACCTGAAGAGGAAAATTCCTTTTTATTACTAGGTCGGTGCAAAAATAATTGCAGCTTTTGCCTTTATTTTCAACAGCAAAAACCACAATTACTTTTGCAGCAACATAATAACTGTTGTGAACTGAATGTGTGTGTCCCCCACAAACATTCATATGTTGAAATCCTAACCCCTAATGTGATGGAATTGGAAGATGAGGGCTTTGGGAAGGAATTAGGTCATGAGGGTAGAGCCCCTGACAGGCTTAGTGTCCTTGTAAGAAGAGAATGCAAGCCAACATTTTGTTTCATCTCTCTTTGCATCCTGTGTGGATACATCTGGAAGGTAGTTGTCTGCAACCTGAAAGAGAGCCCTACAAGAACCTCACCATGCTGGTACCCAGATTTAAGAATTCCAACCTCCAGAACTTATGAAAAATAAATTTCTATTGTTTATAAGACACTCAGTCTATGGTACTTTGCTATAGAGGTTTGAACCAAGACAGGAGGCACAACAGTGACTACAATAGAAAGCTTACAGACATCTAATTTCAGAATAGTGGCAAACTTTCACCCACTGCCTCAGTTTATGAAACCAATAGCTAAAATGTAACAAACTCCTACTCTATGATTGCAGGATCAATGGGTGCATTTGAAAAGAGAATGGGGAAACTTTTTGTCAAAATCTTTTTGCCTTTCTAAGTTTTCAATCTTCAAAGCTGAAGTCATGACCTTATAAATTTGAATCCCCAACGACCATTCAAGATCCGTGCTGCTGGGTTTTCTAATTCTCCTCCCATGAAGCTTGTTGCATCAAAATAGGTATTGAGATGTAATGGAAAGAATATACAATTGTAAGAGCTGATTTTGTCCCTGATCTGTTATTTTCTATCTGTGAGAAACTCAACAAGGCATTCTATTCTGAAAGCTTCTGCTCTTTATCTGTACCAAGATCTTCCTTATTTACTTTATAGCTTAGTGGTCCCAACTGGTGCACCATGGCACTCTTGTACTTAGCATGAAGGGTTTTCAGGTGCATCAAGATGTATTCCCATCCACACCCCCAGTCTTCAAAGAGGTGAGTCAGCTCTGGCTCTGGGGTGGTCATAACTTCAGGATTTGTTGTCTCTGGCTTCTATCTGCCTCCTTTAGGAATACTTTGAGGGTATGTTTGGAGAAATGAGGTGTTATGCAACTTCCAGAGTATCCCAAGACAAAAAGTAGCTTATGCAGCATTGGCACTCATGACTTTGCTACAGCAAGCTGAGTGTGGTCAAGGAGACCTGCTTCATCAGCCAGCTGCAGAATGTACAGCTTCTCATTGTGGACAAAGAACAAATAGAGCTGCCAGAGGAATTTGTGTTTCAGGTGTCCAAGGAGCATGTCATGATGCTCAAAGTATGGCCAATAGGGATGGAGGACTGGGAAGCTAGATAGGAGTCCTGAGAGATGAAGCTACAGTGGGAGACCCAAGTCTCTGTCTTCCTACGTATGGTTTATGCCTATCCTTTTGCAGTAGATGGTGCCCCTTTAGCATTATCCAAATTGGCTGCAGAATTTCTCTAACCAACCATGCGTGTACTAAAAGTAAAAAATTCCATCACTCCTTAAAAGCATTTCACAGGCAGATCTTGATAAGATTAACGAGAGGAGCTTTTTTATTATTATACTTTAAGTTCTAAGATACATGTACAGAATGTGCAGTTTTGTTACATAGGTATACATGTGCCATGGTTGTTTGCTGAACCCATCAATCCATTATCCACATTAGATATTTCTCCTAATGGTATTCCTTCACTAGCTCCCCACCAGCCAACAGGCTCAGTTGTGTGATATTCCCCTCCCTGTGTCAATGTGTTCTCATTTTTCAACTCCCACCTATAAGTGAGAACATGTGGTGTCTAGTTTTCTATTCCTGTGTTAGTTTGCTGAGAGTGATGATTCCCAGCTTCATCCATGTCCCTGAAAAGGACATGAATACATTCTTTTTTATGGCTGCATAGTATTCCATGACATATATGTGCCACATTTTCTTTACCCATTCTATCACTGATGGGCATTTGGGTTGGTTCCAAGTGTTTGCTATTGTGAGCAGTGCTGCAATAAACATATGCATGCATGTGTCTTCATAGTAGAATGATTTATAATCCTTTGGGTATATACCCAGTAATGGGATTGTTTGGTCAAATTATATTTCTAGTTCCAGATCCTTGAGGAATCACCAAACTGTCTTCCACAATGATTGAACTAATTTACATTCCCAGCAACAGAGTAAAATTTTTCTTATTTCTCCACATCCTCTCCAGCATCTGCAGTTTCCTGGCTTTTTAATGATCACCATTCTAACTGAAGGGAGATGATATCTCATTGTGGTTTTGATTTGCATTTCTATAATAACCAGTGATGATGAGCTTTTTTTCATATGTTTGTTGGCTGCATAAATGTCTTCTTTTGAGAAGTGTCTGTTCATATCCTTTGCCCACTTTTAGATAGGAGTGTTTGTTTTTTCTTGTAAATTGTTTAAGTTATTTGTAGATTCTAGATATTAGACTTTTGTCAGATGGATAGATTGCAAAAATTTTCTCCCATTCTGTAGGTTGCCGTTCACTCTGATGATAGTTTCTTCTGCTGTGCAGAAGCTCTTTAGCTTAATTAGATCCCTTTTGTTAATTTTCCCTTTGGTTGCCATTGTGTTTGGTGTTTTAGTCGTGAAGTCTTTGCCCATGCCTATGTACTGAATGATATTGCCTAGGTCTTCTTCTAGGGTTTTTGTGGTTTTAGGTCTTATGTTTAGGTCTTCAATTCATCTTGAATTAGTTTTTGTATAAGGTATAAGGAAGGGATCCAGTTTCAGTTTTCTGCATATGGATAGCCAGTTTTCCCAACATCATTTATTAAATAGGGAATCTTTTCTCCATTGCTTGTATTTGTCAGGTTTGTCAAAGATCAGATGGTTGAAGATGTGTGACTTTATTTCTGAAGGCTCTATTCTGTTCCATTTGTCTATATCTTTGTTTTGGTACCAGTACCATGCTGTTTTGGTTACTGTAGCCTTGTAGTATAGTTTGAAGTCAGGTATCATGATGCCTTCAGCTTTCTTCTTTTTGCTTAGGATCGTCTCGGCTATACAGGCTTTTTTTGTGTTCCATATGAAATCTAAAGTAATTTTTTTGAATCCTGTGAAGAAAGTCAATGGTAGCTTGATGGGGATAGCATTGAATCTATGAATCATGTTGCGTATTATGGCCATTTTCATGATATTGATTCTTTGTATGCCTGAGCATGGAATGTTTTTCCATTTGTTTGTGTTCTCTCTTATTTCCTTGAGCAGTGGTTTGTAGTTCTCCTTGAAGAGGTCCTTCACATCCCTTGTTAGTTGTGTTCCTAGGTATTTTATTCTTTTTGTAGCAATTTGTGTTTGTGAATTTGAGTTCACTCATGATTTGGCTCTCTATTATTGGTGTATAGGAATGCTTGTGATTTTTGCACATTTATATACTGAGACTTTGCTGAAGTTGCTTATCAGCTTAAGGAGATTTTGGGCTGAGATGACGGGGCTTTCTAAATACACAATCATGTCATCTGCAAATCAGAGACAGTTTGACTTCCTATTTTTCTAACTGAATATGCTTTATTTCTTTCTTTTGCCTGATTGCCCTGGTCAGAACTTCCAATACTATGTTGAATAGGAGTGGTGAAAGAGGGCATACTTGTCTTGTGCCAGTTTTCAAAGGGAATGCTTCTAGCTTTTGCCCATTCAGTATGATATTGGTTCTGAGTTTTTCATAAATAGCTCTTATTATTTTGAAATACATTCCATCCATACCTAGTTTATTGAGAGTTTTTGGCATAAAGTGCTGTTGAATTTTGTCGAAGGACTTTTCTGCATCTATTGAGATAATCATGTGGTTTTTGTCACTGGTTCTGTTTATGTAAATGATTACATTTATTGATTTGTGTATGTTGAACCAGCCTTGCATCCCAGGGATAAAGCTGACTTGATTGAGACAGCTTGTCCTCCTTTCTCACCACTGAGTTCCTAGCAGTTGTGACAGTACAAGGCCAATAGTACCGAGGCAATAATTATTTGCTGAATGAAGGAAGAAATGAATGAATGAAGTGTACAATGCCAAGCACTCTGAAATGCTCATGATAGCTTATTGGGTCAGAGTTTCTCTTACTGGAGAGATAAAAAGAAAAGGAGTATAAATTGCTAAAATTTATGCGATTGTGAAAGAAAATAGAATGTTTTCGTATCCCAAACTCACTACACCAAAAGGAATTTTAAACTGGGGACTAAGTCACACAATGCTGCCCTTATTTTTTTCCCAAGCAGAAAGCTGTAATTTTATAACCCTGTGTCATAGCCTCATCCATAAGGCAGGTTCCTGCGCCTAGGGAAGGCCACATATCTCCCCAGATAGCCTTCCTCACAAATTACCCACATGGAAATTCCTTATGGTTCCTAAATCTTTCAGAATACATATTCTACCTACAAACTAGCCCTAAAACCAAGTTCTGTTGAATCTCACCCTGAAATTGTCCATTAGCAGCTTATCTTCATAGGTACAGGACAAGGATGAGAAGAGAAATCATCCTTCTGCCTCCCCTGAGATGGATGCATAATTGACTTTTTCCTGTACTCCCCTTTTCCACATATGTAAAATGCAGATTTACTGAGCCTAATAAGAGCCTTACAAGAATGTAAGAATTTGCCACCCTGCTTCCCTTCCCTCCCTTCTGTTTTTTTTCCCTTCTGCTTGCTCTTTCTCCTTTAAATACTAGAACTCCTGAAACCCCATTTTGAAAAGCACAGGTAACAGATGCTCCTGTGGCCTGTGTTTTCACCTCAAACTTTGACTACAGTAATCTCTATCCATCAAGACATCAGTCTCAGTCACTTTGGTTAAGACTATCAAATGGTGACTCTTCACCAGTGGGAAGTAGAGCCCATCTAGATAAAAGGAGATAAAGAAACTTTTTCATGTTGACTCTACTAACAGTCAAGCTGGGATTCAAATCTGAGGTTCTGAAATGCATGGTCTTTTTCCTGTACAGCACTGACCATAAGTGGCCAAACTTCTTTCACTTAAGACATTGTCTAATAGCATAGTGATTTATATTATTCCATAATTAATGTCAAATATCATTAACTCTCAATGGATTATTCATGGTATTTGAGAACCACATTATTTTTTAATAAATACTACACTTTTTTTCCTGGGAAGTTATTTCAAGTGATTTGCCAAACCATGGGTCAGTGGTATGCTTATTCCCTGATGAAATAAGGCAATATCTGTAGTAAATTTCCTATATTCTGGACCACAAAGACATGTGAGGAGAAGATGGGTTAAAAAATGCATTTGTTCAGAAAGAAGAAACTAATTATTGGAAACAAATTTAATTGCCTGATTGGAAGCTATCCCAGATTTTTGAGAGTTACTCTTTAAAATAAAAGGAAGATGTTCTAAGTAATTACATGGCTGCATATAAACCACGGATGATATCACCTCTCATCTCAGGAAGGGCAGCCACTGCTGTGTAAGAGGTAAATTCTCTCCCTTCAACTATTAAGTTCTCAATTCAGAATCACAGCCAAGCAAGCAGTGTCAAAGTCTACAAATGAATCCATGTATTCACTGGGTAGGAATTGTCTTTATGTGTTCTATTGTTCATATTATCAGCTCTAGTCAGTTCTACTGTGCCAAGCATTTTGCCAAGTGCCTCTGATATCTTATTTTGTTCTCATGGCAACCCTATTCTCCTATTTAATCTACTATGAAACTGAGTCTTAGAGAAGTGAAGTGACTTGCTCAAGGTCACATAGTTAATAAAATGAAACTTTAGAAACCAAACTATAAGTGGTTCCATAATACTCCCTACCTTTGAGGATCACTGTAGTATAATACCATGTTCTCACATTTGAAGAATGTGTTGGATTTTTTAAATGGAAAAAAAATCTCATATAGCTAGTGCTCAACTTACGACCATGATTGGTTCCAACAGACTGGTCGTAACACGATTTGGTTGTAAGTTGAGTAGGCTATATGTACAGTATTGAGAAGTGATGTTATAAAAATCTTTAAGTCATATTTTATCATAATTTTCTTTCATTATTGTTATATATAAATTTTGTTATACAATATTTTGTTATATAAAATTTTTTATATTGTTATATATAAATATTGTTATATAATAAATTTTCTTTGTTCATTTTATGCCATTTGTATCATCTCTACACCATTTTGTTTCTTATTTTTATATTCATCAGGTTTAAGTAAAACACTGCATTACCAGTACAACTGGTTTAATATTTGCAAAACATACAAAATTACAAAATATAGGTGCATACAAAAATACAAAATACAGGTGTAAAAAATACCATAAGAACCATTTTCCCAATTGCAAAACATATGAAAATACATAAACATGTACGAAACATTTTATTGGCCGCTGGTGCTTGGCTGCGGATCATTGATGTCCTCATCTGAGGCAGCAGTTGGGGTTACCGGAGTTGGTTTTTTCATAAACATGGTGAGCTTTGTCTGAATTGTATGTTTCTTTTTTTCTTCATAAATTTCATGAGACGGACGAAACATATCATGTGCCATCCGTTCAATCCTTGCAAATCGTTCGATGTTTGGGTCCATTGCTTTGAAATGTATAAGAAGTTTATTGGGAGGGGTTTGATGAAAAATATCCAAGACACAAAACACAAATTGCTATACCGAGTCTGGGATAACAGTTGAAATGGTGCACGAGGAGATGGTAGTGCTGCCGGAAGCTGGTCCGCACTGTCGTACGCCCAGCTGGGCAACGTTTGCGCTGCCAGACGCGGAGCAGTCATGGCTAGTGATTGTGGTTGTAAAGTCGAATGGTCGTAAGTTGCATAGGTCGTAAGTCGATCGATACCTGTAGTTGGTTTATTTTTCTTGTATTTTTGTTTATTATACACAAAAACATAAATCTAGGTACATGTTTCTTATAGCTCATATAAAACTATAAAATCAAAATTTATTTATAAATTAAATATAAGCAAAGAACAAAACCAACGACATTCAGATTAGAACAGTTTAATGGGGGAGATGAAACTTTTATGTGTGAAGCTGTACTGTCGCTCCCAGCAGGGATACAGCAGTGATTCTCTCTGTGGTGGGCATTCTTTTTGATTCAGCATGCCTCAGGTACTGTGGGCCGTGATGACTCCATTCTAATATTTTTATCCATTAAACATACCAAGACACCTTTGTTTGCAGTGATACATTTGGCCTTTATACGGGTTAAACATGACGTTAAAATACTGGCTTTTTCTCTCTTCTCATTCGCCTGTGGTGATTAAAATTGTGCCACCAAGTGGCAATGTGAGCATAAGCATAGACACGAACTCAGGACTGAAGTGGCCATCCAAATATTCAACAAGTGCTGATAGTGTTTTAGCAGCAAATTTAAATAGCTGGTAACTGTCAAAGCTGGGATTCAAACCTGGGCAGTCTGGCTCCACATGTTGTGCTTTTGAGTTCCAGAAAGAGAAAAGTTAAGTAGAAGAGAGGAACACTGGTCATCAGCAGAGTTGTTCCATCTGACTCTAAAACCCGCACACTTAAGTGCTGTGCTGTGTGGTCTCCTCTAGCAAATGCCCCGGAAGCCTCAACTGTAAAACCTCCATTCAGTCTTGGGGCATCTTTTTCTGGCAAGCACTGCTGTTGCTCTGGGGTTCCTCCCACTTCATACGTCACACATTTTCAAGGGAAAATAGTACTCCTGTATTCATGCTGATGCAAATCATTTTGTTCTAGCATGAGCAAGCAAAAAGATCTAAACTGGTCTTCCCCCGCCCCCTCAGAAGAGATGATTAGTTCCAGCACAAAGTTACAAAATGGAATGAGTTGTCAGCATTTAAATACAAGCAGATTTTATGTAACAATCCAGGTTTCACTGTCTCCTGAAATATCAGACTATCTACCAACCTTGAGCCTCATACCCACATGACAGCAGCTGAGCGGAGCTGAGCAGCAAAATGAGCATGTGAGCTACGTGTTGCCATCACCTCCTTCTTAAACTCTTCTCTGGCCTTCGGTAGTAGCATGGTTCCCATAGGCATGAAGCGTGAGATTCGTGGAAAGCACTCCATGGATGTCAGCGGCTATTATTTAGGCTTTTGTTGTTGTTGTCTGGCTCAGGTCCCCTTTGTTTTTCAGAGCCTGAAACTCAGGAAGCGTGGTAGTTTGAAGAAAAAAAAAAAAAGGCCATTAATGTCCCTACACTTGTATGCATGACCCTTGCCAATACGATTTTGCTACTACTCCAAACAAGATGCGGGCCTTTCTCTTCACGCTGTGAACCTGGGCTTGGCAATGTGATTTGCTTTGGCTAATGGGGCATTGGCAAATATGTAGTAAGCAAGTACTTGGGTACTGGGACCAGCTGCCCTTTCTTGCTGGTGGGAACTCTTGGCCACCACATGACAAGCCCAAAGTAGCCTATTGGAGGATGAGTGAGCATGTGAAATGATGGCTCAGCTCTGCGAGCAAGGCCATCTGAGACTGGGGGACCAGAGGAATTAATCAGCCACCCCCGGAATCAGTACAAGTAAGAAATCATTATTGTTCTAAGCCACTAACTTGTGAGTTGGCTTTTACACAATAATAGCTAACTGACATGGAAGCAAAGCCTTATTAATGCCTCTGCACAACAGATCCTGCAGCATAAATGGTAGTTTTCTGGAGAGTCTTTAAATTAGGCATTCTCTCCTTACAAATAAGGCCTAAAACAAGCTGACATTTCTGTTTCAGTTTTTATTCCACTCTTACTGAATGAAAAGAGAACAGCAGTGAAAATCAATAGTAAGAGAATTTTTAGGGTGTTTTTGTAAGTGGAGGATGAACATTCAGGTAAATATACCAAAAACCAAGTTAACATTACAGAAATGGTATACAGCTATGCAATGCATAATGACAGTTTAGTCAATGACAAAAATATACAACCCAGAACAGTTTTGAATGTGGCCCAATACAAATTCATAAACTTTCTTAAAACATTATGAGATTTTTTTTTTGCAATTTTTTTTTTAGCTCTTTACCTATCGTTAGTGTATTTTATGTGCAGCCCAAGATAATTCTTCTTTTTTCAGTGTGGCCCAGGGAAGCCAAAAGATTGGACACCCCTGCTATAGGTTTGAAGCCCAGGAGCAATAGGCAATATTAGATAGCTGGCGTATAGTAAGCTACGCCATCTAGGTTTTTGTAAGCACATTCTGTGATATTCATGTGGTGATGAAGTCTTCTAAAGACACATTTCTTAAAACATATTCCTGCGGTTAGGTGACCTGTGACTGTAAACTTTCTGTAAATACGCAGAAAACATTAAGGTAAACATATAGAAACTTCCTACAGAAGCAATAGAATATACAAAAATTCACATAATTATGCTTCTTGATAATTTTTCCAATTATGAAGACTTCATGTGCATATGAGTTTATTTGTCACAAAGTTACCACAATGGCAATAATGCAACAATGAGAAGAAGAGTTTCTATATTGAGCTCTTACACACCCAGCACTTTTCTAAGGACTCTTACATCATTTTTTTCTTTAATCCTCAAAACAACCCTATAAGGAATGCCTTCTTATTGTGTCCATTTTACAGAGGGGGAAAACAAGTCTCAGAGAAATGGGGGTAACTTCAAAGTTCTAGAGCTGGGACCTAACCTGCAGTTTTGTTAAAAGACCATGTTGTTGACACCTACACTTTACCATTTCCTTGTGATAGTAGTTACAGCAGTTAAAGGGCTTACATCTTCTAAAAGATGACCTGAATTTGAACAGAAGGATTTTCTCATTTCTTTGGTCTATGAGGAGCTCTCTTTGCAGAGCAGAGACACTTTTATTCCTACCCACCAGGGGGCAGTCTAAGTCAGAGTTTGCTTCTGAAATTGTTCTGAGTGTTACTTGGCCGCGCTGCACCCAGGCCTTCACAGCTTCATTTCTATCGCTGTTGTTTTATCTTGGCTTTCATTTTTAAATGCTTAGAGAGTCCCCAGCTTTTCAGGACACTATTCTTTTTCAACCAGCAGCGTGAGCTGTGGGAGCTTTGCTGGATAAAATGCCAGGATACTTGCTTACTTTGTGGTCCTGCATTAGTGACTCACCGACCTTTGGAAATCGCTCAGCTTTCGGGATCAGATTCATTTTTACAATGAAATGATGAGGTTGGGCAAGTTTTAGGGATTACTTCGATTCTCACATCCTGCGACTTCTAGTGTAGAAGGCAGGACGAGTCAACACGGTACAAACAAGGGTGTGCAAGAAATATCACATTTGCTGTTCATAAATCGAGTGTGACTAAATCCCCATCCTGCCAGATGAATGAGAAGAGTAATCTGCCATTATTGAAGCTCTGCTCCCCAACTCTTCCCATCCCAATTACAGAGGTACCTGTTGTGAGAGCCTCTGTTCACCCTGGGTCCCCGGGGATTCTCATTGTCCAAGCCTGTCTGGTCTCCTGAGATCAAGCACCTCCTGGCTGTGTTTCTTGCTTGAAGGACCCTTGCCTGCTTTGGGAGCCTACGGCCCTGTTTCTCCAGGTATGTCTCAGAATCAGGAAGGCTTTGGTTAACAGCAGCAAAGATGTGTTAGAGATGAAAGGCTTTCTCTGGCTGCCCACAAAAATACTCCTTGATTCTCTCCTCCATCATAATTGCTTCCCTGATAAGGTTTGACTTTGTGCCCCCAGCCGAATCTCATCTTGAATTGTAGTTCCCATAATCCCCATGTGTCATGGAAGGGAAACCCAACAAAAAGCAATTAAATCATGGGGCCAATTACCTCCATGCCGTTCTCATGACAGTGGGTTAGTTCTCATGAGATCCGATGGTTTTATAAGGAGCTTTTACCCCACCTTGCTCAGCACTCCTCTCTCCTGCTTCCATGTGAAGAAAGACATGTTTGCTTCCCTGTCTGCCATGACTGTAAGTTTCCTGAGGCCTTCCTAGCTCTATAGAACTGTGAGTCAATTAAGCTTCTTTCCTTTATAAATCACCCAGTCTCAGGGCCAGGTGTGATGGCTCACTCATGTAATTCCAGCACTTTGGAAGGCCAAGGTGGGTGGATTATTTGAGGCCAGGAGTTCTAGACCAGCCTGGCCAACATGGCGAAATCCTGTCTCTACCAAAAATTACACACACAAAAAAAATTAGCTGGGCATGGTGGCACATGCCCGTAGTTCTAGATACATGAGAGGTTGAGGTGGGGGAATCACTTGAGTCAGAAGGCAGAATTTATAATGGGTCAAGATCCCACCACTGCACTCCAGCCTGGGTGACAGAGAAACACTCTGCCTCAAAAGTAAAATAAAATAACCCAGTTTTGGGTATGTCTTTATTAGCAACATGAGAACAAGACTAATATGGTAAAAGCTCAAATTATCACTCAAAAAAGAAAGAAGAAGAGAGAATGGGGAGGGAGGGAATAGATGAGAGCTGTTCACAGTGACCTCTACTTGACCTTTGCAAAAATTCCCAGGAAAAGGAAATACAAAGGACCTGGCTATCTTCATGGAAGTGGGAGAGAAACCACAAAACAAAACATATTAATGTTTTAATAAATAGTGCCCAGCTGCTTCATAGGACAAGAACCTTGAGGCTAAAACAGACTGTCTTGAACTAGATTTATTTTCCACGGTCTTATAACTAAGATGCTACTCAATGCCTATTGGATGATGAATTTTCTTTTTCAGTCTGAAAGAGAAGTGAAAAAATGGGCAGGTTAGGTTTTGAACCAAAATGACCAGTATTGAAGATGAACACAAAGCATAACTATGAATCCTGGCACCACAGCTTTCTGGCTGTGAGACCTTGGAGAATACTGACTTTTCCTTCTTCATTATGGAGGTATATAAATTCTGGATCTAGTTTAAAGGAATTTGCTGATGGTTTGAAATTGACTCAGCATCCTTATTACCTTCCACCCCCAGGCGAGGCTGCAGACACTTTCATGGAGTGCTGTGGTCAAGTTGAAGAGAGCCTTGGCAATTCTCTCCTCCTTTGTTGTGACCCTTTCTACTCTGTTCCTTTTTCCGCATATCCAGACCTCCTAGACTACACTTGGTCCTGGGGGATGATGCTTTTCTGGCCCTCTTCTTTATCTCTGCGTACAGACATTTGGATCCCGTGTTTTACTCACTCTGTAGTCTGAGATCTTGCTCCGGATTAAAAAACCATAAGCCATATTCAAAGCCCCAAGGCTCCCAAAATTGTCGGTTAAATACAACAAATGTGTACGGTACCAAGGCAGCTATACTGACGTACATTCCTATCAGCAGGGTGTGATGGGCACATGAAGGACCTGCTCTTGTACTTGAAAACATTTGGTACCCACAGACTTCTGTAGTCTTTGCCATTCCGGTGAGTGTGACACTGCTTTTCAGTGTGCATGTGTTTTATCATTATGGTATAAAAGACATGATATGAGATGTGTACCCTTTTAACCCTGTTATGTGCATATTGCGTGTGTGTGTGTGTGTGTGTGTGTGTGTGTGTGTGTGACAGAGTTTCACTCTGTAGTCCAGGCTGGAGTGCAGTGGCTCAATCTCGGCTCACTGTAACCTCCACCTCCCAAGTCCTGGTTCAAGCAATTCTACCTCAGCCTCCTGTATAACTGGGATTACAGGTGTGTGCCACCGTGTCCAGCTAATTTTTGTATTTTTAGTAGAGATGGGGTTTCACCACGTTGGCCAGGCTGATCATGAACTCCTGACCTCATAATCTGCCTGCTGGGATTACAGGCATGAGCCAACCATACCAGCCGCATTTTCATTGTGTTTTTAACGTGTGAATCCTGATTGCTAAAAAATTTAGCATTTTTAAACAAGTTTATCTGGTTTTCTCTTCTGTGAATGACCTGCTCAAAAGCTGCTTCTCATGTTTCTGTTGTGTTGGGTTTTTTGTTTATTCTTTTTTTTTTTTTTTTATAAAAAATCCCTTATTTGTCCTAGATACTAGTCCTTTGTCAAATAAATGAATGACAGGTATATACCTCCAGTCTATAGCTCTTTTCATTTTGCTAATTGGACTTGTTGATGAAGTTTAATATGTTGATTCTCTCTTTTTCTCTCTTTTTTTTTGTTTGTTTTTGAATTGTGTTCTTTGTATCGTGTTTAGGAAGTTATTTTTTCACTGAGTGGGATCAAATTTTAAAGAGCTTTGCCTCCCCTGAAAAGACATTTCCAAGATGTTTTAGCTAATGTTCCAAGAGGACCATCTTAAGAATATTTGTTGTATGAATGCTATTACATCAACTAGTTATTCACAATAAAGTTAGATTCTTACTTTACACTATACTTCAAAGTTCTGTGAGGGGAACAAGACTTAGTAAAATATATAGAAGAAAACCCCTCATTTTTCTAAAGTTTTTCTTTAAACTTAAAAATTAAAAAAAATAATTGTCCCCATCCAATAAGTCAGAGAGTATGATCCAATATTGTAGTTACAATGAGCAAGTGTAGCAGAGCAGAGATGGCGACAGAAGTGACCGCACATGTGTCTGTCCACAGGTCAGGGCCAGATCGCAGAGGGCCTTGAACCTGTGGCTGTAGTGTTAGAATTTTATTGAGGATAAAAGATAGCCAGTGAGAGGCTTTAGGTAGCAGGGCGATGCAATGATCAGATTTGCTTTAAGAAAGCTCCAGCAGCAACAAGGTGCAGACACTGGAGGAGGAGAGACAGCATTGAGGAACAATGGTGAGAAGGCGATTGTGGTCAGCAAGGTGGAAACAAAAGGGCTTTGAGTCTGGGCAGTATCTGTTGTGATGGGCAAAAGAAGGAGTGGATTTGAGAGCCTTTAAGGACAGACAGTTGCTGGGAGCTAGTTGATGTAAATTAGCTTCCTCCTGATCACAAGAAATTGGCCACTAGAAATATAAAACTTAGGGATGCCAGACACAAATGCAGAAACCCAAAGACCTCATAAAAGGTCAGCTCTGGGGTGGAATAAACGTTCCCATTTATCTGTTTTCTATTTCAAAACTCCTCTTTTAAGAAGATGTAAGAAACGTCTGTTTTTGGGGGTATTGGTGTATGATTCCTTGACAACGGCATTTTAATACTAAAAAGTAAGTTGTTTACCTTATTTTGCTAATATTTCTTGCTTTACATGTAAGAAGTAGAGGCTTAAACTGTCAGTGGTACTTCTCAGTGAAGAAAAAGGTGCTTCAGGTGTACAAAGTAAGATGAATCCCAGACAGCACAAGCCCATTTCAGGGAATTATGCTTAACAAACCTTAATTTACAAAATGTGGTACTAGGAAACATCTCTCCCGCATGCCCTAAAAGTAGACATAAAAGTTTAGTGCTTTAGAAAATGAGGCAACTAGGTGAAGATTAGATTGCCTTTTTGTACAAAGTAGTTGGATGCAATAATATTTGTGATTTAGGGATGAGACAGAGATTAAATATGCAAGTTTAAATGAGGATGTCCTAAAAATAATCACCTGTAAGAAAGGGGTAGGGCCATCAAATTTTGGACAAAAACTGTCAAAAACCTTAGCATAATAATATAGATAACTTTTTTAAAGTTCTTACGACTTTTGATATTGTCAGTGTTTTCCTATGACCACCATCCCTTGTGGTGAACAATGGCTATCATGGTTTCAGGCTTCTCACCTACATAGCATATCATCAATATACACCTAATTGGTCCAAATTCAGCTAAATCTCCTGGTTAGAGGAACACACGGGCTGTTTTTCTTAAGTCAAAGTTAACTGAAAGAATCACTATGCTCAGGGGACTGAGATTACTTTGATTAACTTAGACCTGTCAGGGTCTACCCTTGAACCTGGGGATGAAGGCAGCTTCATCTTGTGTTAGTTCTCATGCTGCTAATAAAGATATATCCAAGGCTGGGTAATTTACAAAGGAAAAAAGGTTTAATGGACTCACAGTTCCACATGGCTGGGAGGCCTCATGGCAGAAGGCAAAAGGGAAGCAAGATGCCTCTTCCATGGAAGCAGACAAGAGCTCATGTGTAGGGGAGCTTCCCTTTATAAAGCCAGCAGATCTCATGAGACTTATTTACTGTTACAAGAACAGCCTGGGAAAACCTGCCCCCACGATTCAATTACCTCTCACTGGGTTCCTCCCACAACACATGGGGATTATGGGAGCTATAATTCAAGATGAGATTTGGGTGGGGACACAGGCAAGTCATATCAATCTTACAGTACAGGGCTGTCTGGGAAAAGGCTGGATACGAGAACAATGATCTGAGTCCTACTATGAAGGAAAATAGAAAATACATTATTAGTCACAGCCTTATCAGCATGAGTGGGAGAGACTTGGCATTTTCTAATTGTTGATTCCAGGTAAGGAAACTTAGCTGAAACATGGGTGCAAATATGAATCCCTTATGTCTTTATATTGTTCCAAGTTCTTTGACATTGAATCTCATTGGTTCTTCATACAAACTGTTGTGGTTTTCAACAGAAAATATGATTCTCTTTTTTCTGCAGATGGAGGAACAGAGGGAAGAGACTTGGAATCACTCTGTCCTGGCTGTGGGTCTATGAAAAGGAATTGGCTTAGTATTAAATACATTGATTTTGAAGCTAGATAGCTCTGGTTTTGAGGAACAAGTTATTTGATCTCTCAGAGACTCCGTTACTTCATCAGTAAACAGAGATTACCATATCCGCCACTAACGGCTATAGGAGTAGTAAGAGAAATGATAAGGTAAAAGCACTGATCACTGAATGATTCCAAAGACAGGTGCAGAGAGGTTCAGCCAACAGACAGGCTACCTGGGTCCAAATCACATTTATTACTTCCGTGGCCTTCACAAGCCACTTGACATCTCTCTGAGCTTCCTTTTTCCCACCTATAACATGGCGCTAATTAGATGAAACCTTCCTAATACAGTTGCCAGGAGGATTCATTGAGACATTGAATGTAAAGTATTTAACTCAATATAGAGCACAGGTGAGCACCAAATAAAATTCAGGTGTTACATTTTAAGCACGAGCTCACAAAGGCTCCCAATTCAGGGGATGAGGATTCTACAATGATCAATTCCTCCTAAGGTATTTGTAAAACAACCAACCAGTTTACCAACCATACCAACCATTCCTGTATTTTCAGAACTCTTTGGATCTCCTTTATGTAATCTGGGATAGCCTTTATTCCTTTTTTCTTTTTGGTAGAAGTGAAATCCTGCAGGAAAATGTGCTACATTTTGGTTATTTCTGTTACATCACAAGGTGGGCTGGATAGCAAGTTTTGGAAGCACTGAACACCCACACAGAGCTGGCTACTCTCAGGCAAGGAGGCATCTTCACTAAGGAGGTGAGTTAAAAACAAAACCCAACACAAATCATGCTTCAATTGTATCCATTTCCCATAGTCGGGGGAAGGCTGCAGTGCTATCTTTTCCTCATTTGAAAAAGAAAGTAGAACATTTGGTGTGAATAAAGGCAGTGGCAAGAACGACATGTTTGGACAGCTATTTCACACTCTTGTTAAAAGCTTTTCACCAGAATCAAAAGACAGAGTGAAGACCAGCCTTATGTCTAAATGTCAAAGAGCACCGAAATTCAAATGCGATTTTTTATGCTCAATTTATAGGACTATTTCATTTTTTAGTCATCTGTTTTTAATTGGTAAGCTCACAGAAGGTTGGGATATTGTCCTGTTTTAAAATTGTTTTCTCAACTAGGTCAAATGATATTGTAACAGAGGTGCAGCTCTGAGCATTTTTCTGATTCTATTTGCTTCTTAAAGACACATCAGGACAAATGGACTGATTGTCACTATTAGAACTGTGACATTAGAAAATATTTATTAATTCAGATTCATTAAGAGCTAATTATGTTCACTAGATAAAATGGAGCAGAAAATACAAATAAAAAACTAAAAGCAATCATAATTCCAAACCAGCTGCTAACTCCTGTTAGCATTATGTTGTATATCTTTCCATTCTTTTACTTTGCATGCATGTTTTCATGATTATTGAGTTTTTTAGTGGGTGGTGTATGTGTGTTTTAGTATATATTTTACGTAAGTATATAAGTTTGTAAGTATACAAGTATGCTTATATTTTAAACATCTTTCAATAGTATAAATTTTTTTTCTTTAAAATTTATTATTACAAATACACTTACTTTGGACATACAGAAAGATACCGAGAACTGTATAGCATACATGAGGTATCCACTACCATTTAAGAACCAATGTCATGACCAACCCTGTTGACTCTCTGCAAAAGTAACTACAAATCTAATTTTGGCGTTTATCATTTTTGTCAAGCACATATGCTTTTACTACGAATTTACGTTAACTTAAGTATTTTTAGGATTACGTCACTGGTTTTGAAATTTTATATAAATATTGTCATGTGACAGCTTTTCTGTAACTTGCTTCCCCTTACAATGTGATCTTTTTTCCAGATTCATCTATATTGATCCCTACAGTTTTGGTTATTTTTAATGCAGTATAACATTCCATTTTATAAATATTTGTCACAAATTATTTGTCTACTCATCAGATGATGAACATATGGAAGTAACTCTATATTCCTAGAAGTGGCATTGCAGGGTTATAGGGTATAAATAGTATCAGCTTAATTAACTTTATATGTTGGCAAACAGTTTCCCAAAGAATTGTATCAATTCATATCATCAACATGTAAGATATTTTATTTCTTTAAATTCTGTTTTCAAAGTTTTTGCCTAATATGTAAGTGTGAAATATTTTTTATTGCAGCATTCATGGTCACTTTTATAACTACTGGTGAGATTGAACACATTTCACTTGTGCTTTATCTGTTCGAGTTTCCTCTATGTGTTTCATATACCAATGTTTCAAATGTTTATTTTATAGGCATTTATAAAACATATGTGTATGTGGGATACACATGCATATATATAGAAGGATTAGATCCACAAAAATTAGGTGCTAGAAAGAGTTAGGTATAAAACTATAAAAAACGTAGAGAAGGATTGACCTGATACAGTATACCTGTGCAGAGGTGACTGGTTGGTAACACCTGGGGAACAGTGATCCAAATAACAGATAAAGAGCAAACAACTAGGTGTCACTCTTATTTAAGCCAGAGAAAGAAAGAAAAAAGAATCTTTTTTTTTTTTTTGAGACGGAGTTTCGCTCTTGTTACCCAGGCTGGAGTGCAATGGCGCGATCTCGGCTCACTGCAACCTCCGCCTCCTGGGTTCAGGCAATGCTCCTGCCTCAGCCTCCTGAGTAGCTGGGACTACAGGCACGTGCCACCATGCCTAGCTGATTTTTTGTAGTTTTAGTAGAGACGGGGTTTCACTATGTTGACCAGGATGGTCTCGATCTCTTGACCTCGTGATCCACCCGCCTCGGCCTCCCAAAGTTCTGGGATTACAGGCTTGAGCCACCGCGCCCGGCCTCAGAAAAAAGAATCTTAAACTTTTTTTTTTTTTTAACAGTTAAATGGAGTATCCATTTAGAATTTGTCAGGTGGAAAGCTATCACCAGAAGCTAACACATTTTTTCAGTAAAAGGCTTACTTACAGATAATAACAGCCTTTGTTTGAATAGCACCTCAGCATTTGGAAAACTATTTGGCTGTATAATCTAATTCTGCCATGAGGCAAACATGACAGAATTAGCCTAGAAGAGACAGTTAATATGAAGTAGGGAGGTAAGTTAAGACCTGGTTCTTACATTCAAGGAGCTCATGGCCTGTTGATAGATACTGAGGCACAATGTTTTATAATTAAAAAGGTACTTTTTGGAATGCGGTGGTGCCGAGAAAGTGGCCAATGCTACTATGTTGTGGGGAGAGGGAAGCTTTGCAGGGGGTGCATGTCTCATTGAGTAGAGCTTCGGAGATAGACAAAGAGGAGAAAAAGCGCATTCCAGGCAGAGAAGTACATTCCTAAAGATCAAAAGAAAAAAAAAAATAGTTGAAGTGGTGGGAACATATTCGAAGAACAATAGAAAATGATTGTGGCTGCAAATTACTTGACATTTCTCTTGTCCAAAGATGCAGTCTGTGTCCACCCCCTTGAGTCAGAACCTTTTAATCAATAGAAGGCAGAAAAGTGACAGTGCATGGCCTCTGAGGCTAGGTGCGGAAAAGGTGATGCAGCTTCCCTTTTTGTGCTGAAATGCAGCACTTGGAGCTCTGAGCTACTAAGAAGTTCATGCACTCTCAACTTCTCACGCTGGGGAAGCCAGGTGCAGGCATTGAGTTCCCAGCCCAGCTGAGCTCCATCCTGGCTGCATCAATTGTTCTCGTGAGGGAGCCATATTGGATACCCTGCTCCGTGGAGCCTCCACGTGTCGCCAGCCCCAACTGACATCTCCCTGCAACCACAAGAAAGCCTCCAACCAAGAACTGCACAGCTGAAGCCCTTCTAAACTCTTGACCTCCAAAAAGTCATGCACAAAGTAAAATGGTTGTTTGGAGTCACTAAACTTTGGAGCCTCGACTAAAGGAGAAGATCCTTTGGGTAGGTGTCGTTTTCCTAGGCTATCCTCCATTTCCTCTTATTTCGCTGATAGCAGTCTGATTTGTGTGTGTGTTGTACGTGTGGGTGGGTTGGGGGTAACCCTGTTCTTAAGCTATGTAGTTCAGGTCCTCCAGGATGTGCCTACCTAACCGTCATATCCCCGCTATGGTACAGTGTTTGTAAAGAGTTGAGCAAATAATGCAAAACAGACCACTGAGATTCTGCCTTGTGACTTTTGTTAAAATTAGTGAGAAAAAGATCACTCTCGGGGCAGGCTGGGGCAAAAAGGGATTGCTAAACAGGTGCTAGGTAAGCCTGAAACTGCTGGGGGCAAATTTATTATGAAACAGGAAGAACCTAATAAGGAATAAAATTACTGTAGGTGAAAGCCAAGCAAAGGATGGAGAAAGACAGCTTCTGATGAGACTGTTTGAGCTTTGGACTCAGTTGTGCCTGGTACTTCTGCAGGCTGTTTTAGTTTCATAAGCTAATATATACTCCTTTTTGATTAAGCCTATTTCAGAGGTGTCACTTGCATCTGAAAGATTCCTAATACCGATAGGTAAGATGAGGTCATGGAGGGCTTTGTGTCCTGTGATGGTAAAGTTTTACTTTATTCTGTAAAGAATGGAGAACTATGATTATGTTAATCAGGAGCAGGTTGATGAGATTACACTTTAGCAAGACACCTGAATGCACTAAGAAGGGATATTTTTGGTGTTAGACTAGAAGCAGGGAAACGGACTAGGAGTATATAGTGTTAGCTTAGGATGTTATGATGCCAACTAATATAGCTGGTGGGATTGGAGATGAGATTTGAGAGACATTTAAGTCATGGAATCAACAGAATTCAGAGACAGGTTGGTTGTTGGAATAAGGAAGAGAGAAGAAACAGGGATGACCTTTAGATATGTGTATGGCTTATATACACGCTGGACTATGTGTCACTAAAGAAAGAATATTAGCTCCAGTTTATGTCTGATAACTCAGAGAAGTTAAACAACCTGCGTAAGGTGGTGTACCTAGTAAGTGCAGAACCAACCAAGTCTTTAGGCTCCAAGACTTTTGTTCTTTGAGTTGTATCAGGCCACTCACTGTGTTCAGGTCCAGTTCAGGCCACGTGCACTGCATTCCCAAGAAATCAAAGCACACGGGGCTGCTTGTTTTTCAGCACATCATGAGGAAGTCCACATTATTAATGATTTCTTCTGGTCCCCTTACTGTGTCTGTCTTGCTACCAAACAAAACCTCTGCAACAGGGCATTTGTAGTATTCAGGTTTTCTTGGCAGACTTGCCAATGTTTGTGAAAAGTACAGATGATTCTGTTTCAGCCTTTCTGCGTTCTGACTTCAGAAGCTGATTGCAGATGCAGAAACCTGAAAGGATGGGAAATCTATTTCCCAAGATGAACTGTTGATTCGTTCTAAAGATCAAAAAGGTGTGGCTTTTCAATACAAACAACAAAGTCTTGGAGTTTTTGCACAGTGGAAGAGAAAGGCAAGTAGTAAGAGTGGTAAAGTGCTCATTAGGAATAAAAGTTAATAGGAAAACTTGGTTTCAACCAAGGCAGGTATGAAGAGAAGGTTTTGAGCTTTATGAAAAGAGGGCCAGAGAAGGGGAAGTAGCAAACTGAGTGGTGAATGCTGCTTATCATATATCTACTTAAAATTTCTCGGTCTCATTCTTCGCCGTTGTTAAAATACTTTAACATATTTTATATACACTTAAATATCTGCTCCACTCTAGTTATATTTTTTAAGTCTTTTACCATGTTTGAGCCACAACGATACCAACTGTGAAAGAGGACCAGTAACACATTGCATCATAAGATTGTTGTGTTAAATGATGGCATGAATGTGCTTAGCTTGTTGCTTGTCATGTGGAACCTGCAGTTAATGCTATGGCCTGTAAATCTTTCCACCCTCTTCAGCAAGCTTTTATTTAAAGATGCAGTTATGAATGGGAAACTCCTGCAAGATTGATCAGTGTGCATTGGATAGATGTTAGATAGGACAACCAGCATTAGGTTCATTTGAAGCAGAAAAAAACTGAGGTTCTCAGAGGTTAAGTAGTTTGCTGCAAAGTGCTTAGCTATCAAAGAATAGGAGGTGGAGACTTTTCTTCAGAGGGCCATAGGTGAGATGCACAGGTGTTACCCAGTGCAGGCTTTTGGTCGTCTTCACTTAACATGCTGATTTGAATCAGATGAGAAAGCAGACACCCTGGAATTGAGAAAGTGCCACACAAGATGAGGCCATTGCAAGGAGGAAAAAAGAGGTCCTGTGTGAGGCTGGGAAGACAGTACCACGATGAGGCCATGGCTCACCAGGGAAAGATCAAAAATGGGAGGAGTGCTTGCAGGCTAGTGGGATGTACTCAAGCTTCGGATCAGGTAGATCTGGGCTCAAATAATCACTCCTCCACGTATTATCTGTGTGACTTTGAACAAGATTGTGTAACCTTTCTAAGCCTGTTTCTTCAATTCTTTTCTCCCTCTTTTCTTTTTTTGTTTTTGAGATAGTGTCTTGCTCTGTCACCCAGGCTGGAGTGCAATGCTGCAATCTTGGCTCACTGCAACCTCCGGCTCCCAGGTTCACGCAATTTTCCTTTCTCAGCTTCCCGAGTAGCTGGGATTACAGGTGGGCACCACCATGGCTGGTTAATTTTTGCGTTTTTAGTAGAGATGGGGTTTTACCATGTTGGTCAGGGTGGTCTCAAACTCCTGACCTCAGGTGATGCACCTGCCTTGGCCACCCCAAAGTGCTGGAATTACAGGCATGAGTGACCGCACCCGGCCTTGTTTCTTCAATTATAAAATGGATATAATAATGTCTTATTTGATTATCATTGTTAGTGTAAATTGGCACATCTTGTAAAGCACCCACCCAGTCCAATTCCATAGGAAATACTCAATAAATTATAATAATCATTATGAGACTAATTATTTTTATTTTCATGCAAGCCTTAGCTAAACATTTTCCCCATGGAATAAGACTGTTTGAATAGGCATTAACCAATCTGGAGGGATTGATAACATTTCAGAAAAAACTGTTATAAATCTAGGGATAGTTTGCTAGAACCTGAAAATCAATGCATTGAATGTCCAGCTGTTTTGAATGAGGAGGTAGTGCAGGTAACAGACACTTACAACCCATCCCCATTCCTGTTTCAGTCCTAAGCTCAGGCTTGGGCTTAATGTGAGAGATAGAAATAGGGCAATTGATGACTGAGATTCAGAAATGGGGTAGAGCCAGAAATGTCTGTTGTACATTAATTAATTTTAAAAAGCCAATAGGTAAGATGTGTTTTTACCTTTTGAAACCACTACTTCTTGACTTGTCTGGAAAGCCTGAGATTAAGAATTACACTTTGGAAGTAAGGGGCTACATTAGTCTGTTCTTATACTCCTACAAAGAACTTCCTGAGACAGGGTAATTTATAAAGAAAAGAGGTTAATCGGCTCATGATTCTGC
Source organism: Cebus imitator (assembly GCF_001604975.1). NCBI lineage: Eukaryota > Metazoa > Chordata > Mammalia > Primates > Cebidae > Cebus > Cebus imitator. The sequence goes on along the minus strand of NW_016107804.1, from coordinate 1,102,483 downwards.
AGGCTCTATAGGAAGCATCGTTGCAGAGGCTTCAGGAAACTTGCAAGCATGGTGGAAAAGGAAGCGGGCACACATTGCATGGCTAGAATAGGAGGAAGAGAGAGAAGGGGGTGGTGTTACACACTTTTAAACAACCAGACCTTGTGAGAACTCACTATTATGAGAACAGCAAGGGGGCAGTTCACCCCGAAGATCCAATCACCTCCCACCAGACCCTTCTTCCAACATTGGGGATTACAATTTGACATGAAATATGAGTAGGGTCACAAATCCAAACCATATCAGGGGACAAGTGATTGAAGACTCATCATTCTATCCTGAATAAATTTTATGACCAATTTGCTGTGTAGAGGGAGACATTTGCCAAAGTTCACTCATGATGGGTTCTGCATACAGAACAGCTCAGGTTCCAGTTAGCCATTGTTATTGTATGAGCTTGCGATGAGTCACTTACATAATTTGCGGCTCGATGTACTCATCTGTGAAATGGAGATATTGATAGTGGCATGTTTGTATCCTTTTGTGAGGATTAAATGAGATTACTTTGTAAAGTGCTTAGACTGGTGTTTGGCATTGAGCATGCTCAGGGAATATTAGTCACTTTTTAAAATATATATTTTATTGCATTTTAGGTTTTGGGGTACATGTGAAGAACATGCAAGAGTGTTGCATAGGCACGTACATGGCAATGTGGTTTGCTGCCTTCCTCCCTATCACCTATATCGACATTTCTTCCCATGTTATCCCTCCCCAACTCCCTACCCCTCGCTGTCCCTCCCCTAGATCCCCCCCACAGACCCCAGTGTGTGATGCTGCCCTCCCTGTGTCCATGTGTTCTTATTGTTCAGCACCCGCCTATAAGTGAGAACATGTGGTGTTTGATTTTCTGTTCTTGTGTCAGTTTGCTGAGAATGATGGTTTCCAGGATCATCCATGTCCGTACAAAGGACACGAACTCATTGTTTTTTGTGGCTGCATAATATTCCATGGTGTATATGTGCCTCATTTTTGCTGTCCAGTTTATCATCGATGGGCATTTGGGCTGGTTCCAGGTCTTTGCTATTATAAACAGTGCCACAGTGAACAATCATGTGCATGTGTCCTTATAATAGAATGCTTTATAATCCTTTGGATATATACCCAGTAATGGGATTGCTGGGTCAAATGGAATTTCTGTTTCTAGGTCCTTGAGGAATCACTGCATTGTCTTCCACAATGGTTGAACTAATTTACACTCCCACCAACAGTGTAAAAGTGTTCCTATTTCTCCACATTCCTCTCCAGCATCTGTTGTCTCCAGAGTTTTTAATGATTGCCATTCTAACTGGCGTGAGATGGTATCTCAATGTAGTTTTGATTTGCATTTCTCTGATGACCAGTGATGATGAGCATTTTTTCATATGTTTGTTGGCCTCATGTGTGTCTTCTTTTGTAAAGTGTCTGTTCATATCCTTTGCCCACTTTTGAATGGGCTTGTTTGTTTATTTCTTGTAAATCTGTTTTAGTTCTTCGTAGATTCTGGATATTAGCCCTTTGTCAGATGGGTAGATTGCAAAATTTTTTTCCCATTCTCTTGGTTGCCAATTCACTCTAATGACTGTTTCTTTTGCTGTGCAGAAGCTGTGGAGTTCGATTAGGTCCCATTTGTCTATTTTGGCTTTTGTTGCCAATGCTTTTGGTGTTTTGGTCATGAAGTCCTTGCCTATGCCTATGCCCTGAATAGTTTTGCATAGGTTTTCTTCTAGAGTTTTTATAGTGTTAGGTCTTATGTTTAAGTCTTTAATCTGCCTGGAGTTAATTTTAGTGTCACTTTTAAGAGTTACCATCTCAGAAAGAGAAATGAGATTTAGCTTAAGTCTTCTAAAATTCCCTGTTGATAGTTGTGCTTATCTGCTTTCTGCTTCCTTGAAAGAGTTTTAAAATGAAAAGGTGTGAATTGTGAAGACATCTTGTTTTTAAGTCAGCAACGAGGTGGGTGGAAGCTGAACACAGACTTTAGAGGCTGAGACCTCATAGCAGGAGGAATGGGATGGCAACCACATTGAGAAAATTAGACCTGGGCCAAGGAGATGGGCCTGGGGGCCCTTCAAGGTAAAAAGTGACCTCATACAATTTAGAGTGGAATCTCAGAGAATGCGTCAAGTCTAATATCTTCCCCTTCTAATGTGTGAAGAACCACTTGAAACATTCCCGGCAAGTAGAATTTCAGCCTCTTATTTACTTATTTAAATAAACGTTTATTTTAGAATAGTGTTAGATTTGCAGAAAAGTTACAAAGACAGTACGGAAATTCCTGTACACCTTGCGTTTTGTTTCCTTCTATTAACATTTTATTTCAGGATATAGCTCTATTGCAACTAATGGACCAATACTGAGATGTTATCATTAGCTAAACTTTGTAATTCATTTCGATTTCATTAGTCTTTCTTTAATGTCCTGTTTCTGTTCTGAGATCTCATTCAGGATACTGCATTACACCAAGTCAATACATATCCTAACGTTCCTCTGAGCTGCGACTGCTTTCTCAGGCTTCCCTTGTTTTCTTTCTTTCTTTTTTTTTTATTATACTTTAAGGTCTGGGGTACATGTGCAGAATATGCAGGATTGTTACATAGGTATACACGTGCCATGATAGTTTGCTGCATCCATCCCCCATCATCTACATTAGGTATTTCTCCTAATGTTATCCCTCCCCTTGACAGTTTTGAGAAATACTGGCCAGGTATTTTGTAGAATGTCCTTCTTCTGGGATTCGCCTGATGGTTTGCTCATGGTTAGACTAGAGTTAGGGATTTGGGAGAGGATGACCACTGAGATAAAGTGCTCTTCGCATCATACCACAGCGAGGGTACAGACTGTTGGGATGACTTATCCCTGCTGTGGACCTTGATCACCTAGCTGAAGTGACGTTAGGCTTCTTCATTGTAAAGTTACTCATTTTCCTGCTTCTCCACACTGTACTCTTTGGAAAGAGTCACTCACTAAGTGCAGCCCATGCTTAAGGGATTGGGGAAACACCTTTGGCAATAGATGGCAAGAAGATCAACAATATTGATAAACATGTGTTATGGGCTTATTCTATGCCAAAGTCTACAGTGACTCTTTTTACACACTAAGCATTTCGTCCTCAGCAAAGCCCTAAGGAGAAACCCAGGCTCAGAGAAGTGACCTTCCCCATGGCACCCCACTGGTGCCAGCAAGGGCTGAATTTTAAATGCAGGGCTCTTTGCTTGTGTACCTCCCTCATCAGTGGGGTTTCTAAATGCTCTGCTTTGAGCTGTACAGTCTGGTGTTTGTTTTCTACTTGATAAATTGGAGTCTCTGATTATCTCAAAACTGGATATTCTTGCTAGGTTCCTGTGTGAGTTCAGTGTGAATGTCATCATCTGCTCCCCCGCCGGGCCTGTGGCGCCGGCAACGTGGCCTCTTGGACGTGCCAGGGTGAACTTTGCTCCTGACACATACTGGGCCCCTGGATATGTCTCAGAGTTCAGCATGGTCTTGCCCCCAAGCCAGGCTGTTCCTCTCCTAAATACACAATTTGTAACAGTGTTTCAACTTTTATCTTATATCTCTGGTGTTCATTTGTAGTAAGAAATACTTGGTAGCTTTATTCTTTTTTAAAAAAAGGCTGCTTGACTTTCATCAAGAATGCTTTATTCTATTTTGTTCTGAAATCCCTTGAGGAAAAGGAAGTTTTTTTCTCTATGAAAATGCTGCCATGAACATTCCTTGGAGACAAATCTTTATATGCTATTAATGACTCTCTGGTTATCTTGTGTTTTTAGTCTGTTCCCCTGTATTTAAATGGGTAACTGAGAAACAGCAACATCTTTAACAGAGGTAAAGATAATCCCTCATTGAAGAATAATAATTCAGGCTGTGGCAGGGACCTACGGCAGGTTCATAATCTTTCAGAACTTCACGTGACACATAAGGCCAAAAATCCTTGATGTGTTTGTATTACAAAATATGAATTTGTGATGATAATAGAGACTACCTGGTACAAAGTGAATAAAGAAAATAGCCCGGTCTTGGAGCTGGATGCCTATTCTTGGTGCAGCCCTTGGCTCAGTTTATGACTTTGCAAAGTCACCTGTCTGTCCCTGCACCCGTCAGGTGTGACACCTTGTCCCTTCCTGAACAGAGACGACTGCTGTGAATAAAACCACATTTCTAAGCCATTATGTGGCCTTCTTGAGTGTAAACACTACAGACATGAGAGTATCAGACTCTGCTGCACTCCACACTTTTGATTATGGTACAGAGAGGCGAAAAACAAAAAGCACACTCCTGGAGATAAGAAGATGCTTTGTTTGAGGGCAAAAAGGTGGGCTTAATCAATAATTATAGCTTCCTCTTGACAATTAGTTTGTTTCTTACTAGAATTAGGTTTACAGGTCTGACCTGGATTATTGCATTCAGGCAGGGTTTATCTTGTATTTCCCAGAAAAATGACAAGCCTTGTAAATGAGCAAAGCTCTCTGTGCCACAGTTGAGGAAAGGCCACAGAGCTCTTAGTCTTTCTGGGAAGTCAGAGCTGCCCAGCCAAAACTGTCCTTAATTGCTACAGCTACAAGAAGTGAAAGCTCCAGTTTCTAGGGAAATTAATGTTTAATGATAAGCTGAGTACTTGAAAGAGTAGTTCAGGATGCAATGAATACTCCACTGAAGCAAGATTTTTACTCACCTGGCTTTTGCTTCTATTTCAGAAGGATCCGTTGAAGCCAGATGAAATGTGTGTTTTGTGTGTGTGTGTGTGTGTGTGTGTGTGTGTGTGTGTGTGTGTGTGTGTTTCTCCCCAGAGGCTTCTTTCATTTCTAAACTTTGTAATCATTGGTGGAACAGAGAGGGTTCTGACTTAGGTATCCTTGGTTGGTTATTCGGCTATGATTTCAGTTTGGGCCAGATTATGTATTTGCGTGTGAATGTGCTGCTGTTGACTGCTCATATATAATAACAGCTGCTCCATATACTGGTGGCTTCACACTTGAACTGTGCACATGCTTCACATGACTCAATGTTGACTGCATAAGCATCCCAATAGTCTCGAAAGAAAATATACAGAGTAAAGAGCAGAGCTGTAGAGTTAGGAGGGAAAAGGAAAGGAGGAGGAGAAATTGCTTTGAAATACAGGGACTCCATGTTCAATCACAGTCCCCTGAATACCTTAAATCATATCTTGTAATTTCGTTGTTTTACACAGGCTGTTTAACCAGGTAGCAGTCTCATATGCTTGTGCAAAGTCCGCTTGTTATAAATGGAAACTTCAGAGAAGAAATGACATGCCCAAGGTCTGATAACAGGTCATCAGATCCTGAAACAGAAAACTATGGTTTCCAGAATGAACTGTGCTGAGTGAGCCACCTCTCCTCTGCAGCTGTGTTGCAAGCCCAGTAAATTAAACTATATCCTTGTCCTGTGACAGGAATGCTCCCAGAGATGCATGTCCAATGCAAGGATCACAGGTGTAAGAATGAAAAAGATTTGCATTCAGATCCTAGCTGTGCTACCTCCTAGCAGCAACCCTGACGTGTTGCCTCAGTTCTCTGAATCTTTGGTGGATAATAAGGCCAACTTTGCAGGGACACTCTATATGGGCCACAATCAATTGTGATTTACAGAGAAAATTACATAGATGAACTATTGGATTTCTGCTTTGGTGAATGGAGTATGTGATCTGTAGGGGATTACCTGGATTGCTTGGGCAAGCACAATGGACATTTTAGAGGTTACAGGGAGAAAAACCTGAGAGGAGAGACCCAGCAACATGGCAACCACATGGAGAAAATTTTGAGAGAGGACTGAAATGTTTAATGATGGGATGACTTTAAGTTTTATTGTTTGGAATAGCACTCTCCTCTGTGCTTTAGTAAAAATCCATTAATTGCTAATGCTCTTGAAATTGTGTGTGATGAGTGTAACTGAGTGTAATATAAGGGAAGAAATGATGTTCTGAGACAGGACAGGGCTCCAAGCAAGCATGGGGGAAGACGATCAGGACACAAAGTCTGTTCACGGCGTATGTAATATGTGCAAAGTCCCTGCATATAGCAAGCATTCAGTAGATGTTATTATATTATCAGTAGATAATATTACTGTTATACTCAAAACCCCTTGAAATACTTGGTACTACTCAGAAAGAACAATATATATTCCTGAACTAAAAACTATTCAGTGACAGCAACCATTTCATGGTTATCTTTTTAACCAATTTATGCAACAATTAAGTAACTATTTATTCAAGTTGACTATATGCTTGATACTGTCGGGTACAATCGTAGAGATAAATAAACATCGACTTCTGCATCTCTGTAGCCACATTCTCACACACATACCAGAATTGCCCCCAAAGTATTGATGGTCAAGATGTCTTATCTAGTTTTGGGGTAGTGTCAAAGAATACTTACAATTCTCTAAAAAGGTTAAGACATTTCTCCCTATTTCAGCTATATAGAACATGAAGCTGTGTTTTCTCCATATACTTCAACTAAAACAATAAATTGCAACGGACCAAATGCAGAAGTAGATATGAGAATCCGGCTGTCTTCTCTTAAGAAAGACATTCAAAAGTTTTGCTAAAATATAAAGCAATAATGCTCTTCTCATTTTTTTGTTTTGTAAAGTATAGTTGTAGTTGGGTGGCGTTCTTTCTGAGGCCTCTGTTCTGTTCCATTGGTCTATGTCTCTGTTTTGGTACCAGTACCATGTTGTTTTGATTACAGGAGCCTTGTAATATACTTTGAAGTCAGGTAGCATGATGCCTCCAGCTTTTTTTCTTTTTTTTGCTTAGGATTGTCTTGTCTATGCAGGCTGTTTTCTGGTTCCATATGAAGTTTAAGTGGCTTGTTCCCAATACTGTGAAGAAGGTCAATGATAGCCTTATGGGAATAGCATTGAACCTACAAATTACTTTGGGCAGTGTGGCCATTTTCACAATATTGATTCTTCCTAATGAAAGGATTGTATTAACATGGAATGTTTTTCTATCTGTTTTTGTCCTCTCTTATTTTCCTGAGCAGTGGTTTGTAGTTCTCCTTGAAGAGGCCCTTCACATCCCTTGTTAGTTGTATTCCTAGGTATTTTATTCTTTTTGTAGCAATTGTGAATGAGAGTACACTCACGATTTGGCTCTCTGTTTGTCTATCATTTGTGTATAGGAATGCATGTGATTTTTGCACATTGATTTTGTATCCTGAGACTTTGCTGAAGTTGCTTATCAGCTTAAGGAGATTTTGGGCTGAGACGATGGTGTTTTCTAAATATACAGTGAAGTCATCTGCAAAGAGAGACAATTTGATGTCCTCGCTTCCTACTTGATTATGCTTTATTTCTTTCCTTTGCCTGATAGTGCTAGCCAGAACTTCCAACACCATGTTGAATGGAAGTGGTGAGAGAGGGCATCCTTGTCTTGTGCCAGTTTTCAGAGGGAATGCTTCCAGTTTTTGCCCATTCAGTATGATAATGGCTGTGGGTTTGTCATCAATAGCTCTTATTATTTTGAGATACGATCCATCGATACCTAGCTTATTGAGAGTTTTTAGCATAAAGGGCTGTTGAATTTTGTTGAAGGACTTCTCTGCATCTATTGAGATAATCATGTGGTTTTTGTCTTTGGTTCTGTTTATGTGATGGATTACATTTATAGATTTGCAGATGTAGAACCAGCCTTGGTATCCCTGGGATGAAGCCAACTTAATAGTGATGGATAAGCTTTTTGATGTGCTACTGGATTTGGTTTGCCAATATTTTATTGAAGATTTTTGCATCAATGTTCATCACAGATATTGGCCTGAAATTTTCTATTTTCATTGCATCTCTGCCAGGTTTTGGTATCAAGATGATGTTGGTCTCATAAAATGAGTTAGGGAGGATTCCCTCTTTTTGTATTTTTTGGCATAGTTTCAGAAGGAACGGTACCAGTTCCTCTTGTACCTCTGATAGAATTCAGCTATGAACCTGTCTGGTCCTGGACTTTTTTTGGTAGATAGGCTATTAATTGCTGCCTCAACTTCAGACCTTGTTATTGGTCTATTCAGGAATTCAACTTCTTCCTGGTTTAGTCTTCGGAGGGTGTAAGTGTCCAGGAATTTGTCCATTTCTTCTGGATTTACTGGTTTATTTGCATAGAGGTATTTGTAGTAATCTCTGATGGTAGTTTGTATTTCTGTGGGATTGGTGGTGATATCCCCTTTATCACTTTTTTTTTTTTTT
>NW_016107804.1:1055803-1094202 GCF_001604975.1 Cebus imitator | reverse complement strand
AGGCAATTCTCCTGCCTCAGCCTCCTGAGTAGCTGGGATTACAGGCACGCACCACCATGCCCAGCTAATTTTTGTATTTTTGGTGGAGACGGGGTTTCGCCATGTTGACCAGGGTGGTCTCGATCTCTTGACCTCGTGATCCACCCACCTCGGCCTCCTAAAGTGCTGGGATTACAGGCTTGAGCCACTGTGCCTGGCCTATCATTTTTATTGCGTCTTTTTGAATCTTCTCTCTTTTCTTTTTTATTAGTCTGGCTAGTGGTCTATCTATTTTGTTGATCTTTTCAAAAGAAAATCTCCCGGATTTATTGATTTTTTTTGAAGGTTATTTTTTGTCTCTATCTCTTTCAGTTCTGCTTTGATCTTAGTTATTTCTTGCCTTCTGCTAGCTTTTGAATTTGTTTGACCTTGCTCCTCTAGTTCTTTTAATTGTGATGTTAGGTTATTGATTTTATATCTTTTCTCGCTTCTCTGATGGGCGTTTAGTGCTATAAGTTTCCCTTTAGACACTGCTTTAAATGTGTCCCAGAGATTCTGGTACATTGTGTCTTTGTTCTCATTGGTTTTGAAGAACCTATTTATTTCTACCTTCATTTCATTGTTTATCCAGTAGTCATTCAGGAGCAGGTAGTGTAGTTTCCATGTAGTTGTGTGGTTTTGAGTGAGTTTCTTAAAAAAGAATATTCTTTATAGGAAAAAAGAGTATATTTTCATGAAAATGTTATTTATATTTAAGGGGAAGTTTCATGAAATAATACTCTTACTATCTATGATATACTGTGATATTTTCTATTCTGTTTTATTTATGTCTTTTTTGAAAGTGTTGCCTATGACCCACTAATGGGTTACAAACCACAGACTTAGAACCATTGTTGGACGGTATTAGGCACTCAGTACTAGATGCTGCAGTTCCGTAAAATTGGTTATACACTATGAATTCTGAGTAAAGAAACCATTCTTCAATGAAAAGAAGTATGGCTGATGGATGACAAGGGGTGAGGACAGTAGGTACCCCAAATCTGATTAGTGCAAAGGAGTCTTTTAGAGAGGGAGTCCCCAACCCTCAGACCATGGACTAAAGCCAGTGTGTGGCCTGTTAGGAACCAGGCCACATGACAGGAAGTGGGTGAGTGACACTTCATTTGTATTAACAGCCACTCCCTATTGCTCCCGTTATCACCTGAGCTCCACCTCCGGCCAGATCGGCAATATTAGATTCTCATAGGAGCAAGAATTCTATTGTGAACTGTGCATGTGAGGATCTAGGTTTCGCATACCTCATGATAATCTAATGCCTGATGATCTGTCACTGTCTCCCATTACCTCCCATGGCACTGCCTAGTTGCAGGGAAACAAGCTCAGGGCTCCCACTGATTCTACATTATGGTGAGTTGTATAATTATTTAATTATATATTACAATATAATGACAGAAATAAAGTACGCAATAAATATAATACACTCGAATCATCCTGAAGCCACCCTTTCCCCAGTCCGTGGAAAAATTGTCTTTCACAAAACCAGTCTCTGGTGCCCAAAATGCTGGGGACTGCCGTTTTAGAGGAAGTCCCAGATTTTTTAAAAAAGTAACTTGAAAGGAGATTGTTGAATGCCACACATATTAAGATAACTCGTTTATTAATGGCCAAATTGGTATTAGCTGGTTTCTGCATAAATGACTTAAATTCAAAAATCTTTTGAGGATTTGCAAAAAAAATTTGAGGATCTTTATTTCTTATGCCTTTATTACTTGTTCCAAAATCATGGTAGAAATCTTCATAAAATAGCCCTTTACTAAAATAATGCTGTTTTTGTTCCAAATACTAAAGAACAAACAAAGAGAAAAGAAAATTTTTGGAGGAAGGCACTTATTATAAGCTTAATTTACTAAAGTGATTAATGTGGATGCAGTGCTTGCTAATTCTATAACTTAATCATGGTACCATATCAAATCAATTTTTAACTATTCTCTATTATAAGAAAAACTAATATCCTCAGGAGAAAAAGGAAAGAAACAATAGCACATTAATTATTTATATTATAAGATTTATTCTACTTTCAGATATATTTAAGTACCCTAATACGAAGGAGATCTGATAATTAACATTTATTGAGCAGGTGGCAGGTAATATGAGAAATGCTTTATATGTATTAATCCCTTTCTAATATGAGACAAATAACTGATTAGGAATGCTCTAGCTACAAACATTAGGTTTTATCACATTAAACTACTATTTTTGTAAGTTTAAAATATTAATTATTGACAAATTCATATGGTTCTGATCTAATCATAAAAGAACACTTGACCTTGGTATTCTAAAATAGTTAATTTTTCTCACAAAAGAAATTAAGAGATAAATGGCCATTGATAGTGTCAATAATTAAGCATTTTTAACTTTACAAAGCCACATGAAGTCAGTTCTATAGGCAAAAATTCTTAATTATTGACAGCTTAATGTGATTCCACCTAATAAAAGAACACCTGACCTTAGTATTCTAAATAGAGTTTATTTTTCTCACTAAAGAAGACATTGGTAGTTCACTATCAGGATTAGCATCTCAGTGAGTATCTTGGTCTTAGTCTTATGCTAATCTCCTGAAGACAGCTGTAGCTCCTGGCATCACATCTTCATTTAATTCAAGAAGAAAGAAGGAAGAGGGTAGTCATTTTTGTGGGGGTTGAGGAAAGGGAAAGTTTACCCAGAATCCCCCAACAGATTTCTACTTTTACCCCACTGTCCAGAAATGTAACTTCATTTCCCATAGCTAATCCTAGCTGCAAGAAAAACTAGGAAAGAAACTAACCTTTTTCTTTTTTTGTCTCAAATATGAGCAAGGAGCAAAGAGTTTTGAAATGTAAGTTATATTGGACGACCAACTTGTCCATCACGGTAAATACTATTTTCATAACCTCCATTTTGCAGATGAAGGAAGCGAACCCTTGGAATGTATTACTTGTCGGCAGTCTCATGTGCAGCATGGCAGGGCAGGCATTTGAACTGGGTGCATTTTGCCTCCAGGGTTGGAGCTGTCAATTACTGTGTTATGCTATACAATTTTATCAATTATTAACATTTATATACAATTTTAAGTCATAAAACCTTAATATACGTTGTGTAGTCATTTCTACCTTAAATATAGATTGTTAAGGAAAAATGTACCTCTTTGCTGAGTGTGTCTTCCCCTCTCCCGTCATTCATTAATGAGCTTGACAGTTGTGACTTATTCAAAGGTATACAGAGAAACCAAACCATAATCATATTTGGAGGGAGGGAAGAAGAATGTGTCAGAAGAAGGAAAAAAGAAAAGGAAGGAGAAAGGAAGGAAGAGAAGAAAGGGAAAGGAAAGGCAGGAAGGCAAGCCCTATGGGCAGTTACTAGTTGAATGAAATCTCTGCTTGTCAGGGATAATTTGCAAGCAGAAAGCCAAGAACTTTAGATTCTCCTTTAAAAAAAAAATTAGTGAGTACCATCCCTGCTGCATGGTCTTTTTTTTTTTCCTCCACAGAGACTGCCATGAGGCAGTGGCTAAGCGGGCAGGGCATCTCACCTTAAAGCTCAGTTATGTCTGTGACAAGAACAGCACTAAGTTGCTGATATTTGCTACAAACCTGGGGACTGCTTCAGAAGAATTTTTTCCAATGTCCATAGATTGTCTGAAAGATAGCACCTTACCCAGGATTAGAAATCATAATGAAGAATGAAAAGAACGTTGGAGTAAGATCCAACGCCGCTTCAGTCCCAGCTCTGTCACTGTGACTAAAAACACAGCAAAAACCTCTTTCTCTCTCTGGGCCCCAGTTTTCTCCTCTGTAAAGTGGTGGAATTAGATTATATTGAAGATGATTCTAGTACTCATTTTCTATCAGTTGGGATTTGTTTTCAGGCAACAGAAACCAATAGAAAGCTCAAAGAATTGAAGAGAAAGCTGAAGAAACCAGTCCTTAGAAAGGACAAGAGTCACAGAGCTTTGGGGATCTGGGGGCAGTAATGAATGTGCATTTAATTCAACAGGCTTGCTTTCAGGCTTTTGGTTACCATCTAGAAAGGAAGCATCCAATTGACCTTGCCTGGGACTTCAAGCCCTCTCTGCAGGGGAATAACAAGTACCTCACTGGCATCCCTCCGAAATCATACAACTGGGAAGGAGTCATTCTCAAAAATAAAACTAGCAAGTAATTAGCAACAATAGAAGGAATAAGCCCTGGGCAGATAAACGCAATGGACAATTGGCCATATGGTCTGAGTCTGGTCCTGGTTGGTCATCTTTGGTTCATTAAGGAAAACAAAAGTTTTCATTTATTGAGCACCTACTATATGCCAGATATGTTGCAGGATACACTAAATCTATTTTTCTTTAATCTTCACAAGTTAGGTATATGCCATCTACATTTTTGGAGGTGCTAATGAGGTTAATTTATATGCAGACGTCTATGAAGAATCAATCAGCAAGTCATTTATTGGCAGCTCTGAACACTCCACTGCCTCCCATGTCCCCAGCCTTCTTCCAATAAAGCCCTCCCTTTAACTGTGTAAGTGCTTTCCTTTGGTGTTGTACAATTAGAATGTCAGGATGGCATTTCTTGGGAAAACTGATGACATTATTTTCTCAAAAGAATAGAGTCACTGACACAAATTCTAATGTCTCTTTGTTTTTCCACCTTTTCCTAAAAAAAAAAAAAACCCTCAGTGTCTGTATTTGTACAGACATATTGCCATTCCAATTTCCATACCATGTAATTCAATAAAGGCAACAATAATAGCAGCTCTGTCAGGGAGAGAATAACTAGAAATTTTATTTTGTCCTGAAGTAAAGATCTATTAACACTGATATCCAGTCAATTGACATTCAAATGCAATAAGTTAGCACAGCATTTTAACAATTCACACAAAGTCCTTAGGTGCTTTGTCCATGAGAATAATTAACATCCCCTGCATCTGTGCACTTGGCAATCTTCTCCCCAAGCCTTCTGATTTGAATTGTGAAAATACATTTCCATGTGCTTCTTGCCAACACAGGGCTGTAAAATGCATCAGTAGGATTCCAAGCCTTGGGCTAATATTAGCATCAGCCTCTGTGGATCATCCTTACGCCTTTCACAGATCACAATGGTAGTGTTCTGAGTTATTTCCATGGGTCTTAGGAAAGAACGTATGGCTTTATCCCAAGACTGTCCTGTCTCCATTACTTTCCATTTCCTGTAGAATATTGAGAAAATAGAATGTAATTGAATTTTGAACTCATCAGTGATATGGACTCAATGATGTGTCCCAGCTAAACAAAAGCTCTTGCCAAACTGAATGACTTACTATTCCCATGTACCTCTTTCCAGCCTTGGTCTTTGCTCAAAATTTTCCTATGCCTGTGACAAGATATGCCTTCCCCTTTGTTTTTGAAGAGCTGATTAAAACACTGATTCCTGGGCCCCAGCCCAAGAAATTCTGATTCAGTAGGTTTAAGGAAGGGCTCAAGAATTTGCATTTCTAATAAGCTGCCAGGTGATGCTAATGCTGCTGGCCCAAGATCATAATTTGAGCATGGCTCTTGCATGTATTATGACAAGAGTTGAAGTGCTTGTAGCAATCAATTCTGGGTTATGGCTTTATGATTAGGATTTTTAAATGAGATGTAACTTCTGAAGGTATGAGTGAAAATGTATGCACACATGCAAACATGCAATATATTGCTTTATATGCTGGAGTAATTTAAAATAAACTACAAGTCATATGATAGGAAAATGCAGAGAGGAAAAATGAAGGTAAACAGGAATATTCCCAGCAGGGATTGCCAGAAAAATCGTGACGCTGAGCTTCCATTTTTAAGCTTGTACAAGGGACAGGTGATAAAGTCTACAACCCTTAAAAGGTTGGTAATCAAATAGGAGATCTCCACTCTTGGGATCCCCAAAGGGATATACCTTCAAACTAAGGGGAAGTAATAAATCCACTCAGTGTTCCCAGATGAAACAGTGCTGAATGAAGAGGAAAAATAGAATGTATAAACATTTTCTTGAGATTTCCATAACTTAAAATTAGTTCTTATGTGGGTTTGTGGCCAAATTTATATTGCTTGTAGGGTATAAAACATCTCTGAAGAAGAATTTGATAAAAAGAGGTCTCCTAAAATGGTACTATACTATAGTATTATACAGGTAATATACTCAGAGAGGAAATGCATTTTTTCTCTAAAGGAATGCAACCTCAAGTCAAACCCTTCTGAAATTTCTACAGATAAATTTGGAAAGAACGTGAACTCACAAACACATGAACATGCACATGCACACATACCTCTACATACACGAAATGCACATGGGAATAGGGCAGCATGGAAAACAACAGGCAGTCACATGATTTTGGAATTATTAGTAAGGCAAGTAAAACAAAAATTGTAACATGTTTAAAGGAAAGGTCATTTAACGTATCATCTTTGTATTTCCCAAATACTTGCATATAGTGATTACTCAAGCCATATTAGTTTGCTGAATAAAATATCCAAATAACTGCTTCTTTAATAGAGAGCATCAAAATAGTTAATTACCTTCTCCCAGCAGCAATCAGTTGGCATCAAGGAGCATATTACTCCTGAAAGTTATTCAGTTAGTAATCTTATACCCTCTTCGAGCCTGGTAGAGCAGGTCTTCCCATTAAAAGGATTATTCCTTCACAGAGTTAAACATTGAAAGGAAGTTCTGGAGGAGCTGGTCTCTTTGTTATTCCGCGCCATGCATCTATTAATCTGAAAGACTTCCTCTAGAACTTTGACATAAGCTGCTAAGTCACTTGGTAGCAGAAGAGCAAGAATGGATGGCTGCCCAGGCATACAAGAAATCCAAAAGTTCATGATTGTTAGAAATAATACATCTTTTTCCCTAAAATTGAATTTAGAAATAGACCAAACTTGGGATCCATAGACATGTAGGGGAACCATTACTGGGCTTCAGGGGCCTGTGTACTTACGAAACATACAAATTTACACATTTTGGGAGAGAAGACTCTGAAATTTTTTTAGATTTGCAAAGGTTCCTGAGTTCATGATCCCAGAAAAGGTTATAGAAAGACTTCTTTCTATATTTGTCCCTTAAAAACAACAACAACAACAAAAAAAAAACAGGAAAACTGAGGGCCAGAGAGCTAAAAAGATTTGTCCAATAGCTCAAGTTCACTCATGCATGTTTGTGCTTGGAATGCCAGTCATGCCCCAGGAGAAAAATTTATTTATTCAAAAATTTTGTCTTCAGTTAAGGCATCAAAGAGTGGGTTATGAGTATTTCCTGCTGTGACAGCTCTCCTGAGAACATCTCTGAAGATTCTCAACTTCCTCAATAATTTGCCATTTTAAAACATATTCATAAAGAATGCATTAATTTCCTTATACTTGGCAAGGATGCTACTGTACAAATGCAGGGTTTCTCCATGATTCTTGGAATGTTCTACTTCAGGCATCCAAACCAGCACCCGGGACAGATCCTACATCTTTATCCCCCAGCAAATACATACGTCTTTTGTCAATGTTTGCACAGAAAACCAAAACCAGGGTTTGGCTTTGACAATTTTTCAGAGTTGATCAGAAATCTCTAAAGCTCATATCAAGGGTGTTGAGAATAAAGAGTTGTCTTCCCCAGAAAGGTATAATCAATTAGCATTACAGATACCTTACAAGGTAAGTTTTCCACAGATCTATTTGCAAGTGTGGTTTGGTAGAAAGACCACAAACTGTATTTGCCACTTACTAGCACTGGGGCCTCAGAAGGTCACTTAAGCTCTCTCAGCCTCAGTTTCTCATTTGTTAAGTGAAATTGAATCACATTTTTAAAGTACATTGGGTATGATTTTATGTAAACCTAAGCATTAGAAAAGGTTCCTATTTCATTGAATATCTGCTGAAATACTGCCTTGCCATTAGAGATTATGCTCTATGAAAAATATGTGTTTCATATGTGGTTTTCCCACTAAGTACTTGAAATTATAAAAATCAAACAGGCATAATCTACGATGCAGGTAATGGCACTGCTTATCTCACTGGGTTGTTGTAAGGAGTGAATAGGTTATAATGACTGAGACTACTCTAAGGCTGGGACTGAGTTCTAGTTTTCTTCGTATCCAGGCTCTACAAATTACCCCTTGTGTGATATCAGCTAATTTATTAAACTTTTATAGCCATCTCTTTTGTGGTCCGTAAAATAAAAATAGTAATAATAGTAATCTTACAGAGTTGTGATAATTAAATCATTAAATGGCATGTACTTAGAACACTGGCAAGTTTTTAATAAATATTATTATTATTGAGATAGAGTTTCACTCTTGTTGCCCAGGTTGGCGTGCAATGGCGCTATCTGGGCTCACCACAACCTCTGCCTCCTGGGTTCAAGTGATTCTCCTGCCTCAGCTTCCTAAGTAGCAGGGATCACAGACATGTACCACCACACCTGGCTAATTTTTTGGTAGAGATGGGGTTTCTCCATGTTGGTCAGGCTGGTCTGGAACTCCTGACCTCAGGTGATCCACTTTATTTTTATCATGACCATCATCACTCATGCATAATGCCTATTATCAGGCTTGATATGTGTAGATGACCAATGGTATTTTTAACTTAATAATTATTTAACAGCCAGGTTGGAACACAATAGGTGCCCAGTAAACTCATTTTGAATGAGTGAATGAACTAATTCAGTTTGTCACATGGTAGGTGTTCAAAAACCATAGATGGATTTGCTAATGGCCCTACCATCTCCCTCCCCTATCTTTGCTGTCTAATCCTCACTTAGAGGAGCCAGTGAAAGATGAGGCTCCTGAAAATCCCAGGCCAACTCTTCTCTCAGTCCTGCCCTAATCAGTGAGAAAACTTTTGGCAAAATGAAAGGGCACAGCTGCTGGAAATAGAGAAGGAGGACATGATACCTGACTCCAAAGATGAAAGGGAATATATTCTTTGGTGTTGGCAGCTGCAATCCTGGAATGACAAATACTGGCCAATTTCCATCCTCAAGCATAGGCAGACCTCTTTGGACTCCCTAGGTTCATTTTGGTGAGCTAAAGATGGAAGGGCTCTTCCTAAACCTCACCCTCCCAGACAGTCTCATGAGTGGGAGAAGGGAACTTAATGATTCCCTGATTACCTGCAGCCTCCTTGGTAGCTGGGTAAACTCTGGCAGACCACTTCAATATCTCTGTGCCTCATTCATCTCTAGGGAATCAAAGTAGTGCCTACCTTAGCATTGTTGTGATAAAATGCATTAACACACGTAATGTGCTGAGAACAGTGCTTGAGATATAAGTATCTGGTAATACTAGGAGCAATGAATGCTGGTTGTTATGAATTACTGTTCTGCTCAGGACACAGGATCTTTGAGCATAGTGTGGGAACAGATGGGAATCCACAGTTTCTTACTATGGAATGCTGGGACCTTGGAGTTAAAAGTCTCAGGCTCGATATCTGGCTGTTCTGCTTACCAATGAATTAACTTTGATCAAATGGATACCTTGTCTGAGTTTCACTTTCATCATCCTACATTGAATAAACCACTGACTCCCCTTCCTCACAGGACTCCTGTGAGTACAAAATAAGACAGGATATGAAAAGTTGTTTCTAAGCTGGGAAGGGCTAGCTATTGCTGTTCCCTCAAACACTTGAACTTCTTCCAAATACTTCTCATTCAGTGGAGATGCTCTGATGGTGATGCAGAGAAGGAGGACCTCAAGTGTTCCTCACAACCCTGTGATTCTAAGAAGGATTCATTCAGCTTTGGGCTGGGTATCTTGGCCCTTGTGCAGTATGCAAGCAGTATTAGCCTGGCTTTGGAAAGGCAGTGTCACTTCTCTTAAAGGATTTTCTTAGCTAGTTTTGGAGATATAGCTTCTTAGATGTGCTCATAGAAGAGAGTCTCATTAGCAAAGTAAAAGATCTTTTAAACTTTTCTAGTTTGACAACAATAATATCTTATTTATTCAGCACCTGCTGTGTGTCAGGCCCTAGGTACCAAGGATTCATTAAGCCCTGCATTCATGAGCTCAGCTTCTCTTTAGAAACCCTTCATCTCAAAGGTGAAGAAACTGAGGCCAGGGCTTCACAGGCAAAGGGGCTTCATGCACATTATGTCTTGATTTTGCAGCTGAGCTGAATCCACAGCCCAGATTCTCAATAGCAGTCCAGACTAAGCAAATCAATTCTCTTTTTCCTTCCTCTGATGGTACCTGTCAACTTCCAGCCTCAAAAGAATGTGGTATGCAACGACTCTAAAGAACCACGAGCCTTTAGGAGAATGGAATAATTATTTTTCATTGGGCTCACTGTTCTCTGCATTTTGCTGACAGTGTTATTTTTGCCACACAGCTTTTTAACCAAAAAAGATGCTTGGGGCACAGCAGATAAGATTACTAAAAACTTGCTCAGCATTAGGAGTGACCCCACTGCCCCTTGGGTCTCCACCTTTGCTATTTTCGGCTGCATCCTTTTCTCTGGCTTGTTGCCATGCTTTAGAAAATTGTTAAACATTCAAGGGCTTTGGTAATGAGGAATGGTTCTGGGTTTGGACGTGCTCCTGCACTAAGGGAAATGAGGTTCCCCAATCCTGATACTGGTGGCTCCTTACCACCCCTCCTTAGCTTCAGCAGAGAATAGAACTACAGGTGTTGATTGACTTACCACCTATGCAACTTACAACTATTCAACTTTAGGACCACAATTGCTAGCTACAGCTGCGCCGCGTCTGGCAGCACAAACGTTGCCCAGCTGGGCGTACGACAGTGCGGACCAGCTTCAGGCAGCACTAACATCTCCGCGTGCACCATTTCAACTGTACATATAGCCTACTCAACTTACGACCAAATCATGTTACGACCGGTCCGTGGTTCCGACCGTGGTCATAAGCCGAGCACTAGCTGTAACAGAAAAACATAAACTCACATTGAACATTTTACTCTTTCAGTTTAAGTACTTAACCTTTGAATGTTCATTTACTAGGCACTTGCTTGCATTTAGATATCTCTGTTGGAACCATCCCTGTATGAAAGCCATTTACTGCAGGACCAGCTACCACCATTGAGGGTTTCTGCCATCCAGTATGGTGCCCAGTGGTTTACCTGCATTAACTCATTTAATGCTCACAAACCCCAAAGAGACAGATAAGCATAATAGATAAGGATAAACATTTTGCAGGTAAGGAAATGGAGGCCCAGAGAGGGCAAACCCTTGTTCAAGATTGTACATTCAGTAAGTGTCAGATTAGGGACTGGTACTCAAGTCTGTCTGACTCCCAAGTCTGAATTCTTAACCAGTTCCTGGGGCTGCCACGCTATGGACTTCTCACTGGAGGCATTCAACAAAAAGAAACAGCATGGCACACCAGGGAAGGCCGGGTCCTCCCAGTGTCTGTCATTATGCCAACACATTCGTGGAGTTCCTATTCTGTTCTGTTTCTTGAGTTCAGTTATTTTTAATGGGATGAATATTTACTGCAGGGAAACTTCATTATCTTAAATTATTTCATGGGAAGCCCAGGTCATGTTAGGGAAATACAGTCTAAATATGAGACTATTATAAAAAGAATTAAGACAATGTCTCAGACTTCTCTTTTTCTTCCAGTTTCAAGAGGGTAATTGAATACATATGTGATTTTCCTATATACTTCAGAGAACACACAGCCATTGACAGCGAAAAGCTCCAAGTGGCTTCACTCTGAGTCACTAGCTTTGGAGTTAAGGACAAGTGTTTTGCAGTCAGGTGAAAGTGAATTTGAATTATGGCTTGCCCATATGCAAGTGTGAACCTTCAGCAAGCTACTTAACTTTTCTAAGCTTCAGATTTCTTCATATTTAAAATGGGCATAGCAATACCCATTTCAAGGATTATTTGAAGGATCAATAAATAATGTAGTGACATTTTAGAATTCTTCGTATTATGCTTCCAGGGAATAAATACTCATTAAGCCTTGGCTGTTGAGCTACTATTCGCTTGACACCGTCCATATCACATGCACATTTCAATATTCAATTAATACCAACTATTCTATAGTGCCACATGCCATCCCCAATATTTAGTATAATTGTACATGCTTCATAGTAATTATTTTATAATGTAAATTCACAAAGTTTAAGCTTTAGAATAACAACAATAATAAAAGAATGGGTTACACATTGAACATCTGCAAAGATCCAATACCTGAGCTAAATCTGTGGTTTCAGAAAACAAACTGCAGATTCCAAAGTGTGAGATATTATAATCATCATAACAACTAACATATACTGAGCCTCTGTTTTGCATGAGGTGCTTTATTAAGAGTTATAAACATTATAGTTCATCGGTCCTCATGATAAACCTACCAACTAGTCATTATTTTCCCACTGATGAGAAAAAAAATCTCAAACTCAATTAGGTTATGTAACTTGCTTAAGGTTGCACAACCAGTGAATTGCCAAACCAAACCTATCAGATGTTAAAGCTACTGCACTACCCATTGCCCTAATGTGGCTCTGGTAATCTCTTGGCGGAACTAACTTTTTGTTACCAAGGGGAGGTGGCCTTAAATACTAAGTTAAAGAAGGGGTGGAATAAGTTACTGGTTAGAGTAAGTTGTGTGGTAGTCTCTAAAGGCAAGAAGAATTTTGACTACTGTCTTCTTATTGTTATGTATTTTTGTGTATGTTTAAAGTATACCAACATGATATTTTGTTTACTATAGTCAAGCATAATAAATTGGTTACTATAGTCAAGCAAATTAACATATTACCTCACATAGTTACAATTTTGGATGTGTGGCAAGAGCACCCAAAATCTACTCTGTTAGCAAAAATTCTGAATGTAACACAATATTACTAACACTAGTCCTCATGTTGTCCATTAAATCACTAGGCTTATTCATCTTAGTATCTGCAACCTTGTATACTTTGACCTAATTCTTTCCATCTCCTCCCAACCTTCCACCCCTGGTAACCACTGTTTTGTTTTGTTTTTATGCATTTGGCTTTCTTTTATGAATGGAGATTATACATAAAAGTGAGACCATGCAGTATTTCTCTTTTTGTGTCTGGCTTATGTCATGTAGCATAATGTCTTCCAGGTTCATCCATGTGTGGCAATGGCAGGATCTCATTTTTTAAGGCTGAATATTTCATTTTATGTATGAGTGAACTTCAAAAAGTACATGGAAACTGGAATTAAAACTAAAAAATATATAAACATTACTTCTCAACAAAAGCTACATCAAGTTCAAGACGCTTTTGGAAACAATGATACCATTCAGTCCATCCCTAAAGAACTGAGGATCCTGGGAATTTAATCATGGCAACGTAATCTCTTTTACATTATTCACTGAAGAAAAATGGGAACCATTTAAAGATTTTTTTTTTTAAGATTGGAAAAACAAAAAGAAGTCAGAGGGAAACAAATCATGGGTGTAAAGAGGATGCCTAATGAATCCCCATCAAAACTCTTGCCAAAATCATTATTCAATAAAAGGAATGAGCAGGAGCATTGTTATGGAGAAGGAATCTCTGTTGAAGCTTTCCCAGGCATTTTTTTCTGCTACAGCTTTTGATTTTCTCAAAACACCCTAATAATAAGCAAATGTTATGGTCTCTTTCCATTCAGAAAGTCAACAAGCAAAATGCCTTGAGCATCTCAAAACACTATTGTTATGACCTCTGCTCTTGACCAGTCTGCTTTTGCTTTGACTGGACCATTTCTACTTCTTAGTAGACACTGGTTTCATTTGTGCTTTGTCTTCAGGATCATACTGATAAAGCCATTTTAATCTCCTGGCACAATTCTCTGGGAAAATGTTTCAAGCTCTTGATCCCACTTGTTTAAAATTTTCTGTTGAAAACTGTTCTTAGCTAGGTACAGTGGCTCATGCCTATAATCCCAGCACTTTGGGAAGCCAAGGTAGAAGGATTGCTTGAGCCCAGGAGTTTGAGTGCAGCCTGGGCAACTTAGTGAGACCCCATCTTTGCCAGTTAGAGTGATAATCATTAAAATATCTGGAGACAACCGATGTTGGAGAGGATGTGGAGAAATAGGAAGACTTTTACTCTGTTGGTGGGAGTGTAAATTAGTTCGACCATTGTGGAAGACTGGTGGTTCCTCACGGATCTAGAAATAGAAACACCATTTGACCCAGCAATCCCATTATTGGATATATACCCAAACGATTGCAAATCATTCTACTATAAAGACACATGCACCTGTATGTTCACTACGGCACTATTTGCAGTAGCAAAGACTTGGAACCAACCCAAATGCTCATCAATGATAGACTGGATAAAAAAAATGTGGCACATATACACCGTGGAATACTATGCAGCCATAAAAAAGGATGAGTTCATGTCCTTTGCAGGGACATGATAAAGCTGGAAACCATCATTCTCAGCAAACTGACACAAGAACAGAAAACCAAATGCTGCATGTTCTCACTTGTAAGTGGGTGTTGAACAATGAGAACACATGGACACAGGGAGGGGAACATCACACACCGGGTCCTGTTGGGGAGTATACCTATGTAACAATCCTGCAGGATCTGCACTTGTACCCCAGAACTTATAATAAAAAAGAAATTTAAAAATAAATAAATAAATTAGCAAGCCATGGTGGCATGTATCTGTAATCCCAGCTACTTGAGAAGCCAAGGTGGGAAGAACATTTGAGCCTGGGAGGTTGAGGCTGCAATGAGCTGTGATCATGCAAACTTACCTCAGCCTGAGTGACACAGCAAGACCCTGTCTTGAAAAAAGAAAGCAAGCAAACTCTTTTATCTGAAGCTAAGCTCGGTGCAATGGTTTTGGTACCCATCAAGTGGAAAGTGTGCTCAACTTTAATTGTGTAAGCTGAATCAATTGAGATATCTCTGGTGTTGGCTGCTGTTCCTGTTGTTGTCAGTCCTCTTCAATTAGAATGAACGGAATTGATTTTTGCAAATTGATGTGGACAGTCTGGTGCTATGGGCTTTGACTTTAACATAATCTCATCCCTTCCTAAATGTAGTTAACCTTTTGTAAACTGCTGATTTCTATGGGGTATTATCTCCATAAACTTTTCATAAAGCATCAGTAATTTCATCATTCTTCCACCCAAGTGTCACCAAAAATTTGATGTTTGTACTTGCTTCAATTTTAGCAGAATTCATGTTGTCCTCTAGGGCCTGTTTTCAAACTAATATCTTATCTCTTTGAGTGCCTCAAACTAGATCTTGTTCAAACATGTTATAATGAGTTAGTACAAGTTAATTTTTGTTGCAAAAAAAAAATGAAATCCACTTGTAGTTTTTTTCCTAATATGCATTTCCATGAACTTTCTGAAGATGCCATTACAGACACACACACACACACACACTCACACACACACACACACACACAATTTATTTATCTAATTATCTGTCAATGGATGCATAGGTTGTTTCCATATCTTGTCTATCGTGAACAACGCTGCAATGAGCATGGGCGTTCACATATCCATACAAAGTATTGATTTCATTTCCTCTTGGTAGATAAGCAGTAGTGGGATTGCTGGTTCATATGGTAGTTCTATTTTTAATTTTTTAAGGAGACTCCATATTGTTTTTCATAATGGCTGCCCCAGTTTATATTCCCACCAACAGTGTACAAGGGTTCCATTTTCTCCATATTTTTACCAGCGCTTATTATCTCTTGTCTTTTTCATAACAGTCCCCCTTCATTATAGTTTTGATTTGCACTTCCCTAATAATTAATGATGTTATTAAGCACCTTTTCGTATATCCGTTGGAAATTTGTGTATCTTCTTTGGGAAAAAAATGTCTGTTTCGGTCCTTTGTCCATTTTTAAATCAGGTTATTTGTTTGTTTGTTTTTTTCTGTTGAGTTTTCGGAGTCATTTATGTATCCTGGATATTTGCAAATATTTTCTCCCAATACTCAGGCTGCCTTTCCATTTGGTTAATCCTCTCCTTATTTTAAAAAGCTTTTACAGTCTGTTCTATACACAATTCATTTTCTTTTCAGTAGCATTCCAGTTAACCCTTGTTTTGTAAATTAAGGCAATTCTATGATACAGTTTTTTTCTTTTATCTATTTTTAAATGAGTTATCAATAATGGAATATTCTTACCGTCTTCAAAGTATCAGAAACATTTTTCCTTGTGTTTAAACTGTCTGGAACATTGACAAATGTACCCATTATGCCTTCTTATCTCAATCTTCTCCAACGGAAGAAACAAACTGTTGGAGATGGCATTTGAAAGCTAATCTCAGCTCTTATTCTCAGCGTGTGGGTGCTAGGCTTGTTTTCTTCATAGAAGCAGAGACCGGATTTATGAAGATGAGGAGAAGAACCCACAAACTGCTAAAGTATTAGCAATTGTGGTCCAGCCCTAAAGCACAGAGAGGCAGAGAAATAGCACTAATGGCTGGCTCAGAGCCATTTTGCTTATCAAAGAAGACCGAACATATCAACATGTGAATCATCTACATAATTAAGAATCTATCAAAACAGTTCTGTTTTTAATTTGTCTCTTGGTGATACCATGTAGGTTCTTTCAAGAAACAAAGCACATGCATTCTATGCAACAGGATAAAATCCTGCCATATCTTGTCTCCATCACTTCCTAATCATTCGGTTTTAATAATTTTAGCCATCAAGGTTACTGTGGGTATTTAAAAAGAGAATATATAGAAAGTGCTTGGATCATAGGCATAATCATTATTGCGTATTAAATGCTGTTATCATCATTGCTATTTTAAATGTTTTAAATGCTATTATCATTGCTATTATTATAATTATAAAAAAATGATGTGAAGCAGCAGATCAAATTATTGAATTATACATGTCCTCACTCCATTTTTTGTTATAATCTAAGAAAGAAGGAAAATAAAAACCATTAAAAATAGAAAAATGCCATTGTTTGGGTAGCTTTTAACTTCTAAAATATATCACGTTACTCCCCCTTATCAGCAGTTAAATTCTTCTTTGCTGAAGCACTTCTGTATTCATGTTTAGGCTCACTGAGACTAAATTTGTTTTCACTGTGAATAGACTAAAATGACATGTGAAAATTCTCTCATCTCTATTTTTCCTTATTAGTTATGTAATGTGACATTTTAAAAGAGTGATGGCTGAGATTTTTTAAAAATTTTATTCTGTGAATCTCAAAATTAAACAGAATGAAAATTTATACCTCAATGATAAAAGCTTTAATTGCTCAGGGTATGTAAGTAATATTGGGAGCATATCATTTGCTCCTCAAAAGGATTGTAAGTTTCACAAAGAAAGGTATGGGATTGTCTCTCTTCCTTTTATCTAGAGGCTGTCTCCATTTTCTGCATTCAGAAGAGGCTTGATAATTGTATAAATATAGATTTTTAGCTGAATATGGAATAAATAATTCATTTCAATACTTAATAATAAAGTATTCATGCCTAGTAGATAGAGCTAAACATTTTCATGCTTACTATGATTCATTGTAAGGGGTAGCCAGTACAGGAGCATATTTATTCCTTAAAGTTCTTGTTAGTCACAAACAAAAAACAATTGCTACCATATTGGAGCCCCTACTGCATACCAGGTCTTATGGTAGAAGTATTATATACATTATTTCATTTAGGCTGCTTCTAGATGGTGAGATTGTGATTATTGTAGCCATTTTACAGGTGATAAAACTAAGGCTCAAAGAGAATTGGCCTCAGTGGTTACTAGTTAGTAAGTGCTGGGGATGGGATTCTAAACTGGGTTTGTTTGGCTTTGAAATCCACATCCTTTTCAGGAATACCACAGCTCTTCTGTTTATGCTAGTTGGACCTATTCTGCACCAGGGTTGAATTCAGAACTGAAACATTTCTAGAAATGCACAAAGGCTAAGAAATGCCCAACCTTTTCTACTGTTTGACCTGCATGAGGGCTGCCTTCAGGAGTCTCTGCTAGTAGTGAGTGCCAGAAAATACAATTAAAACTCCATCAGTCACCTGGAACAGGCATATTTGATCGTTGAACAGATCTGAATGGAAAGGCATTTAATTTGCAAGCCCAGGTCAAGTTGCAAGAGATCAAAGAAAAAGGGAGTTCCCTGGTGAATTTCAAGATGCATTAAATGCACATGGAGCCGAGTCTAGCTCCTTTCCCTCTGTCTTGCTTTTTTGGGTCAAAAATCAGTTTTGCACAGACGTATTTTGGAAACTCAGTTGGAAAGCATAATTTATATGTAAGTTGTATGTGTGACCCACAGAGCCTTTCATAGCTTAATTTGTAAGTTTGGAGCTAATGACCATTATTTTTTCTGCTGTACTCTTCTTGCTTACAGCTAATTAAGTTTGCTTTTCTTTAGATGCTCAGCTCTCAGTGCCCCAGTGTAGGGAAGCTGTCTGTGTATGAAGGTCCCAGAGCTGGCAGAAGTCATCAGGTTGCTGTCCATCTGCAGGATGCCTGGCTTCCTAAGACCTTGCCAGTGTCCCCACACCTTATTGCCAAGGAACCTCTAACTGCCCAGGGTACAGAGACAGTAATTCTCTATGCTGGTCTTCTACAGAATTTGACAGAACAATGATGAGGTGCTCTCTCTACATTTTACCAGGGAGCTATAATAGCTATGCACAAGTAATAAAGCTAACATGTACTGAGCATTTATTCCATGCCAAGCAGACTTTGATCTGTGAAATGGCTCATAACATTATCTCATTTTATCCTTTCAACACTCTATCATCATCCCCATTTTATACTTGATAAAATAAAGCGCAGAGAGGTTAATATCTTGCCCATAGTCACATAGCTATTAAGATACATGCCCATTGGCCCAACCATCTGATCATCAACATTCTGAACTATATTACAAGCACACTAGGTTATCTCCTTCTCCCCCACTAGTGGCCCATCCAAAGTTAAGAGAGAAACCCAAAAAAGCAAACCAAAAAGGATACTTTTGCAATATACCTTGAAATCACTTAATTATTTAGCAAAGACTTACTGAGCACCTTCTATGTGGCAGAACATTAGAGCATTGCTGTTCAAATGAAATAACTGTGTCATTTAATAAATTACATAATAGCCTCATTAAGAATAAACAGGCCAAATTAATTTTAATAACATTTAAATCAGTAGATTCAAAATATCATTTTGGCATGTATTCAATATGACAAATTATTAATTACATATTTTACATCCTTTTGTCATATTGTCTTCAAAATCCAGCTCATTTTAAATTTTTAAACTTAAATTTAAATTTTGGCTAGCCACATTTCAAGTAATCAGTAGACATATGAGCTGGTAGCTACCATATTAGAAAGCACAGCTCTGGATAGTTTCTGAGAGGTATAAATAAGGCAGTTTCCACCTCAAGGAACTAAGAGTAAAAAAGGCAGACAACACAAGGCAGTGATTGTACAAGTGTAAAAAGCACGATGATAGGGAACTACATAGAGTGTGTTTAGATGACACAAGGGGCCCATAATTCAGCCTATCACAAGGGGGAAAAATAGAGGAGAAAAAGTAGAGAGGAGCTCTGGTGGTCTGGCCTATCAACATGTAATAATCAGAAACCAATGTAAGACCCTCATATAGCCACTGAAAATACAAAAAGCAAAGGGCATGCATAAACAGCCAATGAAGACAACATTTAGAAGAAGAATTAGCTCAGTAAACAAAATAAAAATCTCAAAAATTTTTTTTTTCCTTTTCAACTTTTAGGTTCTGGGGGTACATGTGCAGGCACTCCCTTGTTACATGGGTAAATTACATTTCACTGATGTTTGCTGTACAGATTACTTTGTCACACAGGTACTATACATAGTACCCGATAGGTTAGTTTTTTGACCCTCAACCTCTGCCCTCAAGTAGGCCCCAATGTCTATTGTTCTCACATTTGTGTCCATGAATACTCAATGTTTAGTTTCCACTTATGAGAACATGCTGTATTTGGTTTTCTGTTCTTGCATTAATTCACTTAGGATAATGGCCTCCAGCTCCATCTACGTTGCTGCAAAGAACATAATTTCATTCTTATGGCTGCAAGGTATTCAATGATGTACATGTACCACATTTTCTTTATCCAGTCTATTGTTTGTAGGCATCTAGGTTGATTCCATGTCTTTGCTATTGTGAATAGCGCTCCAGTTGAACATATTAGTAAATGCGTCTTTTTGTAGAATGATTTATAATCCTTTGGGTACATACCAGCTAATGGGATTGCTGGATCAAATGATAGTTCTTTTTTAATATTTTTAAGAAATCTCCAAACGGCTGTCCACAGTGGCTGAACTAATTTACATTTCCATCAGGAGTGATAAACAATCTCTTTTCTCTGCAAACTTGCCAGCATCTGTTATTTTTGAATTTTTAAATAATAGCCATTCTGACCAACATAAGATGGTATCTCATTGTGGTTTTGATTTGCATTTCTCTAATGATCAGTGATGCTGAGCATTTTTTATATGCTCATTGGCTGTGAGTATGTCTTCTTTTTAGACGTGTTTGTTCATGTCCTTTGCCCAGTTTTCGGTGGGGTTGCTTGGTTTTTACTTGTTGATTTAAGTTCTTTATAGGTTCATATATTAGACTTTTGTTTATATGTAGTTGGTGAATATTTTCTCCCATTGTGTAGGTTGTTTGTTTATTCTGTTGATGGTTTCTTTTGCTGTACAGAAGCTCTTTAGTTTAACAAGATTCCACTTATCAATTTTTGTTTTTGTTGCAATTGCTTTTGGAGAATTCATCATGAAATCTTCACCAAGGCCTACGTCCAGAATGGAATTGCCTAGGTTTCCTTATAGGGTTTTAAAAAAGTTTCAGGTTTCATATTTAAGTCTTCAATCCATTTTGAGTTGATTTTTATATATGATAAAAGGAATAGGTCCGGTTTCAATCTTCTGTATATGGCTAGCCAGTTATCCCACCGCCCTTTGTTGAATAGAAAGTCCTTTCCGCATTGCTTGTTTCTGTCCCTTTGTCAAAGATTGGATGGCTGTAGGTATACAGCTTGATTTCTTCGTTCTCTAACCTGTTCCCTTCATCTATGTGTTTGTTTTTATACCAGTATCATGCTGTTTTGGCTACTGTAGTCCTGTAGTAAAGTTTGACATTGGGTAGTGTGGTGCCTCCAGCTCTTTTTTTTTTTTTCCTTAGAATTACTTTAGCCATTTGGGCTCTAACACAAGAAAATTTTAGAAATAACCTCCTCTGTATATTTAAAAATACAAAATTCAAAATAAATAAAGAGGGAGAAAAGAGATCAAAGAAGAGACGAGAAAGAGATAAAAGTGAGTTAGCAGAGCTGAGAAAAGAAGATGAAGACAAAACTATTCCAAAATTGAGACCCCTATTAGCAAAAGCATGAAATTGTATAGATGCTGCTGAAAAAAAAACAGTCACCTGAAGGACAAGCTATTTTTTAAAAAACAATAATATGAAGAGTAAAAGTGTGTTGAGAAAAAATGCTAGATTTACAAGATGAGCAAGGGAAACAAATACATGGCCAGTAGTTACTGTAGAAGTACAGAGTACAAAAGGCATCCAAAGGTATGATGGGAAACAAAGTAAAATAAATTATCTCTGGAATAGAGGAAGATATAACTTTGTATATTAAGAAGATGCATCATGTTCCTGGAAAAAATGGATAGAAAATGGCCAGTGCCTAGGACATGAACTAGTAAGCTAGTTGAATGTCAAAGAAGAAATCTTTTGTACATCTTGAGTCATTCTTATTCAGAGCTCTGATCAGCTCCAGATGAAAGTTGAATAATGTGTGCAAAGTTCTGAGAAGAGGAATGGAAAAGAGCTATCCGAGAATTTTAAATGAGCTCAAATTACCATTTATATATTGCCCAACAGGAAAATATTTTTAAACATGCATGACCATGGGCAATGCCGCTCTGTTATTAGTTGGGTTGTATCTCCCCAAGCCCCACCAAATTCATACATTGAAATCCTAACCCCCATGTCCCAGAATGTGACCTTACTGGAAATAAAGTCACTGAAGATATAATTAATTGAGATAATGTTATACTGGAGTAGGGTGGGACCCTAATCCAATAAGATTGGCGTCTTCATAGAAAGAGAAAATTTGAACATAGAGACAGACATGCATAAAGGAAAGATGATGCAAAGACACCCAAGGAGATGATGGGCATACTCAAGATGGAGAGAGAGGCCTGTAGTAGATTATTCCTCCACTTTCCTCAGAAGCAATCAACCCTGCTGACACCTTGATTTCAGACTTTTAGCTTCCAAAATTGTGAGATGATAAATTATTGTTCTTTAAACCACCCACTTTGTGGTCTAGTCATGTATCACTTAATGACAGGGATACATTCTGAGAAATAAGTTAGGTGATTTCATTGTCGCATAAACCTCAGAAAGTGCTTACACAATCCTGGCTAGAATAACCCACTACACTCCTAAGCTATATGGTAGAGCCTATTGCTCCCAGGCCACACACTTAGGCAGTGTGTTATGGTACTGAATACTCTAGATAACTGTAACACAATGGTAAGTATTTGTGCATCCTAATATTCCAAAATATTTTAAGAGACACAGTAAAAATATGGTACAATAGATAAAAAACAGCACACCTATATAGGCACTTACCATGAATGAAACTTCAGGACTAGAAGTTGTTCTGGGTGAGTCAGTGAGTGAGTGCTGAGTGAATGTGAAGACCTAGGACATTACTGTGCACTGCTGTAGACTTTATAAACACTGTGCACTTAGGCTACACTAAATTTATAAACATATTTTTCTTCAGTAATAAATTAATCTTGGCTTAGTATCACTTTTTATAAACTTTTTAAAAAAACTTTTTGACTCTTGTAGTAACACATCTTAGAGCATAAGCTCATTTACAGCTGTACAAAAATATTTTCTTTATATTCTTATTCTGTAAGCTTTTGCCTATTTCTAAAATGTTTTATTTATTCATTTAGTTTTCACTTTTTGAACTTTTTTGTTAAAAACTAGCACACAAACACACATTGGTCTAGGCCTACACAAGATTAAGATCATCAGTATCACTTGTCTTCCTCCTCCACATCTTGTCCCATTAGAAGGTGTTCAGGACCAGTGGCACACATAGCACTGTCCTCTCCTAGGATAACAATGCCTTCTTCAGGAATACCTCCTGAAGGACCTGCCTAAGGCTGTCTTACAGTTAACTTAAAAAAAAATAAATACAAAGAGTGCACTCTAAAATAATGATAAAAATAATAGTATAGAGAATATGTAAACGAGTAACACGTTGTTCATTGTCATTATCAAGTATTATATACCACATGCAATTTTCTGTGCTATACTTTTATAGACTCAAAGCACAGTAGGTTTGTTTATACCAGCATCCTCACAAGCATATGAGTAATGCATGACATTTTGATAGCTGTGATGTCACTAGGTAATAGGAATTTTTCAGCGCCATTGTAATCTTATGGGACCACTGTCATATATGTAGTTCATCGTTGATCAGAATGTCATTATGCAAGTGCATGACTGTTCTTTTTATGGTAGCCTTAGTAAACAATTAATATAAACTTTCATGAGCCTGTCTTGCAAAAACTCCATTACAGAATCCAGCCAGTAGAGAGATGAATTTAAAATACAGATCTGTAAAGACAGCAAATACTAAATCCTATGGCTAAACAACTGTGAAGGCTAAAGTTTCAGAATAAAAAGCAATCATTTAAAATACCAATAATGTAAAATTAATAAGAAAATAAATTGGCATGAAAGAGAAAAATAGAAATGGAAATCTATCAGTGTCCTCACCTTTCAGTCATACCTCAGTAGATAAATGTCTAAAGTTAATACAATGAAGAAATATTTAAATGGCTAGGCTTAATCATTTTGAGTAAAATAAGGAACAAAACAAAAAAGCTCACTATAGTGGTTAACACCATTATCAATGTGTTTGTTGGTATAGTTAGATATGACACAGAAATTATGTTTATAAATGTTGGAAAATACCCTCTGGCACAAGACAAGATTGCTGTCATAAAATAGTAAGTATTCGGATAAATATATAACACCCAAAATGTTTCATGTTAGAAATAAACAAAAAATAAAAAATCCCAAATAAAATTGTTAAAGCAACACAAAATGAGGGATAACTCTAGAAATAGTACAGACTATGTGTGAATAAAGCTACATTACCTGTTTAAAGACATAAAGAATGAATTAAGTAGAGTAATATACCATGTACTATGGAAGACTGAATCCTGTAATATTGCAGTCTTTTCAAATACATGTATATGTTGAATGTGGTTTCTATTTTAAAAAGCTGGGATTGGGGCCAAGATGGTCAAACAGGGACAACTCTGGTCTGCAGTTCCCAGTGAGACCAATGCAGAAGGCAGGTGATTTCTGCATTTCCAGCAGAGTCACCCAGTTCATCTCATTGGGACTGGCTAGGCAGTGGGTGAAACCCACAAAGGGGGAGCAGAAGCAAGGTGGGGCATTGCTTTGCCCAGCAAGTACTAGGAGCCAGAAGGACCTCCCGCCCCCAGCCAAGGGAAACTGTGAGGCATGGTGCTATCCAGACCGGATACTACATTTTTCCCATGTTTTTTGCAGTCAGCAGATTAGGAGATTGCTTCATGTGCCTACACCACCAGTGCCCTGGGTTTTAAGCACAAAACCAGCAGCTGTTTGGACAGACACTGAGCTAGCTGCAGGAGTTTTTTTCATACCCCAGTGGCAACTGGAACCCCAGTGAGAAAGAACAGTTCACTCCCCTAGAAAGGGGGCTGAAGCCAGGGAGCAAAGTGGTCTCGCTCAGTGGGTTTCACTCCCATGGAGCCCAGCAAGCTAAGAACCACTGGCTTGAAATTCTTGCTGCCAGCACAGCAGCCTGAAGTTGATGTGGGATAATTGAGCTTGGTGCGGGGAGGGGCATTTGCTATTACTGAGGCTTTAGTAGGCAGATTTCCGCTGACAGTGCTAAGGAGGCTGGGAGGTGTGGACTGGGCAGAATTCATCACAGCACGGCAAGGCGGCTATGGCCAGACTGCTTCTCTGGATTCTGCCTCACTGGGCAGGGCATGTCTGAAGGAAAGGTAACAGCCCCAGTCAGGGGCTTACAGATAAATTTGTATGTCCCTGGGACACAGCACCTGAGAGATGGGGTGGCTGTGGGGCGCAGCTTCAGCAAATTTAACCTCTCTTGCCTGCCATCTCTGAAAAGAGCAGCTGATCCTAGCACAGCACATCAGCTCTGCCAAGGGACAGACTGTCTCCTCAAGTGAGTCCCTGACCCCAATGCCTCCTGACTGGGAGAGACCTCCCAACAGGGACTGACAGATAGCTCACATAGTAGAGCTCCGGCTGGCATCAGGCTGGTGCCCCTCTGTGATGAAGCTTCCAGGGGAAGGAGTAGACAGCAATCTTTGCTGTTCTGCAGCCTCTACTGGTGATACCCAGGTGAACAGGGTCTGAAGTATACCTCCAGCAAACTGCAGCAGACCTGCAAAAGAGGGGCCTGACTGTTAGAAGAAAAAACAAACAGAAAGCAAAAATATCAACATCAAAAAAAAGGATCCCCATGAAAAACCCTATCCAAAGGTCACCAGCCTCAAAGATCAAAGGTAGATAAATCCTCAAAGATGAAGGAAAAACAGAACTAAAATGCTGAAAACTTCAAAAACCAGAATGCTTCTTCTTCTCTAAATGACTGCAACTCCTCTCCAGCAAGGGCACAAAACTGGATGAAGAATGAGATTGATGAACTGATAGAAGTAGGCTTCAGAATATGCATAATAACAAACTCTTCTGAGCTAAAGGAGAATGTTCTAACCCAATGCAAGAAAGCTAAGAAGCTTGACAAAATGTTACAGGAATTTCTAACCAGAATATTCAGTTTAGATAGAAACACAAATGATCTGACGGAGCTGAGAAGCACAGCACGAGAACTTCATGAAACATACACAAGTATCAACAGCTGAATCAATCAAGCAGAAGGAAGGATAACAGAGATTGAAGATCAGCTTACTGAAATAAGATGTGAAGACTAGATTAGAAAGAAATGAATGAAAAGGGATGAACAAAGTCTCCAAGAGATATGGGACTATGTGAAAAGACCAAACCTATGGTTGATTGTCACCTAAAAGTGACAAGAAGAGTGCAACCAAGTTGGAAAACACACTTCAGAATATTATCCGGGAGAACTTCCTCAACCTAGCAAGACAGGCTAACATTCAAATTCAGGAAATACGGAGAGCACCATTAAGATACTCCTCAAGAAGAACAACCCCAAGACACATAATCATCAGATTCTCCAATGTTAAAACAAAGAAAAAAGTGTTAAGGGCAGCTAGAGAAAGGTCAGGTCACCTGCAAAGGGAAACCCATCAGACTAACAGCAGATCTCTCTGCAGAAACCCTACAAGCCAGAAGAGAGTAGAGGCCAATATTTAACTATATTTAACATTCTTAAAGAAAAGAATATTCAACCCTTCATATCAAGCCAAATTAAGTTTCATAAGTGCAGGAGAAATAAAATCCTTTAAAGACAAGCAAATGCTGAAAGATTTTGTTACCACCAGGCCTGCATTACAAGAGCTCCTGAAGGAAGCACTAAATATGGAAAGGAAAAACTGATATCAGCCACTGCAAAAACACACCAAAATATAAAGACCAATGACACTATAAAGAAACTGCTTCAACAATGTGCAAAATAACCAGCTAGCATCAGGATAACAGGATCAAATTCACACATAACAATATTAGCCTTAAATGTAAATGGGCTAAATGCCCCAAATAAAGGACACAAACTAGCAAATTGGATAAAGAGTCAAGACCCATTACTGTGCTGTATTCTGCAGATCCTTCTCACATGCAAAGAACAGATGCATAAATAATAACAGACCAATAATCAGTAGTGAGAACAGACCAATAATCAGTAGTGAGATTAAATCAGTAATAAAAACTCTCTCAACAAAGAGAAGCTCAAGACTGGATGGATACACAGGTAAATTTTACAAAACATAAAAATAACTAATAGCAATTCTTCTGAAAGTATTCCAAAATATTGAAAAGGACAGAATTCTCTCTAACCCATTCATTCTACAAGGCCAAGATCACCCCAATAGCAATACCAGACAATGAAATGGCAAAAGAGGAAAACTGTAGACCAATATCCTGGATGAATATAGATGAAAAAATCCTCAACAAAATACTAGCAAAGTGAATCCAACAGCACATCAAAAAGATAATGTACCATGATGAAGTAGGATTTCAACATACGCAAGTCAATAAATGTGACATGCCACATTAACAGAATGAAGGGCAAAAATGATGTTTATTTTCATAGATACTGAAAAAGCATTTGATAAACTTCAACATCCATTCATGATAAAAAGCTCTCAGCAAACTAGGCATCAAATAAAGATATCTCAAAATAATAAAAACTGTATAGAAAAACCCACAGCTACCATTATACTGAATAGGGAAGAGTTGGAGTACTTTTCTCTAAAATCTGAAATAAGAAAAAGATGCTCACTTTCACCACTCTTATTCAACATAATACTGGAAGTCCTGGCAAAAGCAATCAGGAAAGACTGATGATTGGAAAAGAGAAAGTCAAATTATCCCTCTTTGCTGAGGATATAATCTTATATCTAAAGTAACTTAAAGCTTTCACCAAAAATCTCTTAGATTTGATAAACGTATTCAGTAAAGTTGCAGGGTACAAAATAAATGCTCAAAAATCAGTAGTGTTTCTATACACCAAGAATGACCTAGATGAAGAAGAGATCAAGAAGACAATCCCATTTACAATAGCTACAGAAAATGCCTAGGAATAAATGTAATTAAGGGTTAAAGTATCTGCAAGAAAAACTATAAAATACTGATAAAAGAAATTGAAGATGATACAAACAAGCGGAAAAACATCCCATGTTCATGGTTAGGAAGAATTAATATTTTTTAAATGACCATATTGCCAAAAACAATCTACACATTCACTGCAATGCCTATCAAAACACCAGTGCCATTCTACACAGAATTAGGGGAAAAATCCTAAAATTTATATGAAGTTTTTAAAAAGTCCAAATAACCAAAGCAGTCCTAAGCAGAAAGAATAAGGCTGGAAGCATCACATTATCTGACTTCAAAACATATTACAAGGCTATAGGAACCAAGAAAGTATGGCATTGGCGTCAAAATATACACATAGATCAATGGAATAGCATAGAACACCAAGAAAAAAAGCCACATATTTATAGCCATTTCATCTTCAGCAAAGCCTACAAGAATTTACACTGGGGAAAGTATACCCTCTTCACAAATGGTGCAGAGAAAATAGGATCACTACATTCAGAAGAATGAAACTGTGTCCCTATCTCTCATCATACACAAAAATTTACTCAAAATGGATTAAAGGCTTAAAAGCAAGTCCTCAAAGTATAAACATACTAGAAGAAAACCTAGGGAAAACTCTCCTGGATATTGGTCTAGACAAATCTATGACTAAGACCTCAAAAGTGCATTAAACCAAAAGAAAAATAGATAAATGGACTTAATTACACTGAAAACATTCTGCACACCAAATGAAATAATCAACAGAGTGGAGAGACAACCTGTTCTATGGGAGAAACTATTTGCAAACTATTCATCCAACAGGGGACTAATATTTATGATACACAAGGATCTCAGATAACTCAACAGGATAACAAATAATCCCAGTAAAAAGTGAGCAAAATATATCAATAGACATTTCTTGAAATAAAACATACAAATGGTCATATAAATAGGTATATAAACATAAAAATAGGTATACTAAAAATGCTCAATGTCACTAATCATCAGAGGAGTGTAAATCAAAGCCACAATGAGAGATCATCCTAGCCTAGTCAGAATGGCAATTATTAAAAAGAAAAAAAAGTAACAAATGTCTGTGAGAATGCAGAGAAAAGAGAACTTTTATACACTGTCGTTGGGAATGTAAGCAAGTACAGCCACTACAGAAAACAGCATGGAGGTTTTTCAAAAAACTAAAGGCAGGATTACTAGTGGTTCCAGCCATTCCACTACTGGGTATCTACCCAAAGGAAAATAAATTAATATATCAAAGGGATTTCAACATTTATATATTTATTGCAGCACTATTCACAATAGCAAAAATATGGAATCAACCTATTTCCATCAATGAATGAATGGATAAAGAAAGTGTGATATACTTTATATTTAAATAGAATACTCTTTAGCCCATAACAAACTATAAAATCATGTCATTTGCAGCAACTTGTATGGAACTAGAGGTCATTGTTTTAAGTGAAATAAACCAGGTCCAAAAAGACAAATACTACATGTTCTCACTTATATGTGGGTGCTAAAAGATTTGAACAGGTAGAAGAAGAGAGTGGAAAGACTGATAACAGAGGCAGGAGGATGAAAGTAAGTGGATTAGAGAGTACAAACATACAGTTACATAGAAGGGATAAATTCCATGTTTGATTAATTCAATGGTAAGATAAATATAGTTAACAAAAATGTCTGGTATTCAGGTGATGGGCACCTTAAATACTCTGACTTGATTACAATGTATTACATACACTTACATTTCATATGTGCCCTATAAATTTGTACAAATAAAAAATAAATTATTTTAGCATAAATTAAACTACAGAACACTGCTGAGCAAAATTATTTAAGGCTTTAATGTTGATAGATTTGAAGATTCCATATTGTTAAAATGTCACTTATCTCCAAATTGACCAATAGATAAATGTAATCCCAGTTATAATCATTGCATATATTTTTGAGAAAATTGGTAAGATATTCTAACATTTATACAGAAAAACAAAGGACTTAATTCAAATCAATCTTGAAAAAGAAGAACAATATAAAAATACTTGCATTACTGGACTTCATGGCTTATATAATAAAGGAGACAGTTTAATACTAATGGAAGGATTGACAAATAGATCAGTAGAACAGAATGCAGACCCTAGAATGAAATCCTCATGCACACTCACTTTTTTTCAAATGTAAACAGTAAAAATAAATGCATAAATAAAGGAGAAAGAAAAGTCTTTCCACCAACCAAGTGGAAATAAAAATACCCATTTAAAAAAATAAAATTCAACTCCTGTATAAACCATATAAAACTTTAGAGTAAAGCATAGCGGTATATCTTCTTAATTCAGGGGTACTGTAAAACTCTTTCAGTTTTGCTGTGTGTGTGAAAGTTGTTATAATATTGACACACAAAGCTTGAGATTTCTATTAGTAGGTTTAAGCATATTCATGGCATTATCTGTCTTGGTCACCATTGTGTTGTGTGACCTTGAGCAACTCACTATTCTGTGCCTCAGGTTTTGTAGTGTGAAACAGAATAGTAATTTGTAGCTGAGCATGGATTGGAAAGAAGTGACTATGTGTGACACCCAAGAATCTGCTGTAGGCACAATATATGAGTCCTGTGCTTCATTCCTTAAAACCATTCAGTAAATTTTCTCTTAAATCAGAAAATTACAGGTTGTGGTGAGATAATTACCATAGCTCCTTTAAGACACTTCCCTTCCTTTGATTACTTTTCTCTCAGTCAAGGATAACAACATATACTCTACCTATATTATGGACTCTTTGTAAAAGTCAAGTGTGTCTGGGTAAAAAGAAATTGTGAAATACAGCCTATTGTTAGAGTCATGTTTGTTTGGATGAACAAGGATGGGAGAGTTCAAGTTTCCTTAATTCTCTGTCTCATAGACTTATGTATATATACACAACAAAAGGGCACTACCGCCCAAGCACAGAGGCTCATGCCTGTAATCCCAGCACTTTGAGAGACTGAGGCTGGCAGATCACTTGAGGTCAGGAGTTGAAGGCTAGCCTGGCTAATATGGGGAAATGCTGTCTCTACTAAAAACACAAAAATTAGCTGGACATGGTGGTGCATGCCTGTAATCCCAGCTACTTGGGAGGCTGAGGCAGGAAAGTTGCTTGAACCAGGAGGCAGAGGTCATAGTGAGCCAAGATTGCACCACTGTATTCCAGCCTAGGTTACAGAGCAAGACTCTGTCTCGAAAAGAAAAAGGAAAAAAAAAAAAAAAGGCACTAGCAAGTGTATCCTATGGCTTGCTTCTTCCAGAGGAGAAAAATAATTTAAGTATCTAGAGTCAGAATTTTGCAAAATTATGCTGGTCAGGAAGGTCAGGTTCTACACAAATCCTCTTTCCTTTAGGTAGCCGGCAACTCTACTATGTAGGAAGGAGTTGAGAAGGGAATAATATTTCCCTCCTGCATTTTCAGGGGAGACATAGTCCCTCTGATTAACAGCGATCTTTACCAATCTTTAATCCAAGATTTACTCCTATTTACTCTTCCCACAGTAATGTCAGTATAGCCAGACAGCTCTAATAAGGAAGGCTAATGCAACCTCCTTCTTGTTTGAAAATACTAAAATCCACACTATTGCCAAAGAAACCATTTGCATTAAAATTAGTGTCCATTCCATTAAGCACATCCATTATTCAACAGTCACACCCATGCAGATTTTCCTTGTAACAGATCTTTTTTGAGAAACACTTATTTGCAAGTTGTTAATCAGTTCATTACATTGGATATAAAATAACATGGCAGCAGATACTTAAGCTTCATGGATTTGCCATCAAGTGAAGTATTCCAAAGTGTACTAAGGCTGTTTCATTCAAGGGTGGCCTATTTGACCAATGAAGAACAGAAGAAGAGATGCATCACTGTTTAAAAGGCTAAAAAGTTTGCTCCTCTAAATGATATTATCTTAAAGCACAAATTGTACTGAGTTAACTTTACAGGTGCTTATTTAATTTATTTATCTGTTTTAATTTAAGTATCTCAAAGGAATATTACTTGTAACCGTAACACCCAACAGTGATATTTTTTCTGTCATTGCTCTTTCAAGCGCTGCAGATGACAATCACATATATGACTTTTGAAAAAATTAGTTACTTTTAGGTTTAAAAGTCATGCCAACATCTATGCCTAATGTCCACTCTCAGACCAAAAGTGGACTGACAACAAGTTTCAGTGATTCATTTGATTCATGAAGTCTTTTCATATGTCAAGGATTCAAGGAAGAGGGCACAGTGAAATTACTGTTATAAATAATACTGACTTTTTCAGATTTTTTTCAAAATGGGTTGATTTGCTTCATGATAATAAACGTCATTTTAATTTCTGCTCTTAATTATTGAGTTTACAAACTGTTTCATTCATCTATCCATTGAGCTATTCATTTTGCCAACGTTAATGAGTGCTGCATATATTAAGGTACTGTGTTAAGAAATGGATATTTAAAAATTCATAAGGCATAACCCCTGTCCCCAAGAAACTCATATTCTAAGTGGGAAGATGACAAATAAATAGTTCACTACATTACAATATGATATTTATAAATTTCATGTGACATTTTTAATTTTTCTAAATGTTATGAGGCAGCGAAGGAAGGAATTATTAGTCTCATTTTATAAATGTATAGCACACTGAGGCCCACGGGTGTGACTTCTCCAAAGTCACACAGCTAGTTACAAGCTAAAACTGGCAGAACTCAGGCCTTTTCTTTGCTAACCCAGGCCTTTTTCTGTCGAAGCCCACTGTCTATATTTAGTGATTATGCCTACCGCTTTAGTTAACTTTGAATATCTACTTTGTGCTTAAAAAAGAATCCAAATCACTTTTGCTTCAAGAAAAAAGCTGACTTTCCTAATTGCAAGTTTAACCAAGTACTAGAGTACATATGCCTTATGCATAGATCATTACCAATTAAAGTTTGTAGAAGCAGCTGATGTAGCTAATCTTGCAGAGAGTAATATGGTAAAATTGAAGCTACACTGCTCACGTACATGCCTAAAAAGTAGCCAGTTTGTCTTGAAGGAGCAGATTCCACAGGGCGTATACAGCATTAAATTTGAGACAGAATTTCTCATATTCTCAATAGGGTGAAAATGTTCTTGGTCCAACCTCTAGAACAAAGATTGGCAAGCTAAATCCTTCAGTGCAAATTCAGCCCACCTCAACTTTTATAAATAAACTCTGTTTATACACCATGACTATTCTTTTACAAATTTCCTATGACTGCTTTCACACTTCAATAACAGTGTTGACTAGTTGTAATAGAAACTGGCCTGCAAAACCTAAAATATTTACTGTCTGGTCTATTATAGAAAATCTTTTTCAAGCCTCTCTCTAAATTTTTTTTCAGCCTTTCACACTACACAAATGAGAACAAACTGTTGCATACTTTCGAGAAAGAAACATGAACATCTGTATTTAGAAAGTTTAACAAAAATGCGGTCCTATTCCTTAATGTAGTAATTCCTCTTCTGTACAACATGGCACTAGTTGACCAGCAATGGAGTGGATTAAATTATTGCTGAGCTCTTACTACATACAAGTGGTACTGAACACTTTACAGATGTAATCTCATTGTAGTATCACAACACTGTAAAATAGTATAATTATTACTTCCATATTACCAAAGCAGAAACTATTTTAATGAGTTTAATTTCCCAAAATCACACCACTAGTAAATTATGGACTACTTTGATACCCTGATTCTAAAGCCAAATCATCTGAAACACTATGTTGTACTGTCAATGACGATAAAGAGGAAGTGTAATGGTTAGTGGTTATCTATAGCTGTGTAACAGACAACCCTAAATTTAATGGTTTAAACAATCATTTTATTTTGTTCACGATTTTATAGTTTAGGAATTTGAGCAGAGCATATTAGAAATGGTTCAACTATGCTCCACAAAGACTCAGGCTTTCGAAGATTCAGCTGGGTTGTCTCTAATAGCTGGAGATGTCTGGGAAAGCTTCATTGACAAAGTATGTCTGGGGTCTTGGTTCTGGCCTTTGGCTTGGTTCTTTGGTTTTAATCCGTTTGTTCGTGTTGAGGCTAAAGTGTCCAAGATGGCGTCAATCATGCGTCTAATACCTGAGCTGTGGTTGCTGGGACAACTGGGGCTGGCTGAGCATCTTCCTCTTTCCACACAGCCTCTCCACATGGTTATCTTGAGCTAATGTGGCAGTTGCAAGGTATTCAGATTTCTTACATGGTTTCTGGGTTCCCCCAAAGGGAGTGTTTCAAGTGACAGTAAGTGGAATCTGCCACGTTTTTAAAGTCTGTGTCCAGACACAATCTTATTGGTACAGCATTACTTCCGCAGTAGTCTGCTGATCAAAGCAGTCATAGAGCCCACTTAGATTCGGGGCGTATGGGGAGCAGAGCTGACGAATTAGCAATCATCTTTATTCCGCAATAGGGTTTTCCAGAGCAAGTAAGTTTTGGAAACATTGATTCGATGATTGCCACTAGATTCACAATATACACTTACCTATTAAAGACTAATTCCCAGGATGAACAGAGCTGTTTTTCAAGTACATTTAACCATATGACCTTAGTTTTGCATTACGACTGTTAATGTCTCTCAGCACTGACTTTATGAAATATTTTTCTAAGGAAAATATTTTTTAAATTTTCTAAGAAAAAATATTTCTTTAGAAATGAGATACAGTTTTATACACAGAGGTCTTCTTTGCACTGTTATTTGTAATATGGTAATGTAGCACACATCTCAGTGTCGAATATCCAATATTAGAAAAATCATTAGGTAAATAATGTTTCAATAATAGGATATTACATAGGCATTAAAATTATGTTTACAGACAATGTTCCCAGGTAAAATTATATTTACATGGTAAAATGCTTATCCTATATTTTGATTTCATTTTGCTTTTGTCTTAGCTTTTTATTTTGAAATAGATGTAGGTTCACATGCATTGTAAGAAATACTACAGAGTTTCTATACATGCTTTATCCAGTTCCCTCCATGGCAACAACCTGTAAAATTATACTATAATATTATAACCAAGAAATTGACATTGATGCAATCCACTGACATTCAGATTTCCCCAGTTTTACATATACTCACTGTGTGTGTGTTTATTTTCATGTAGTTTTATAACATGTATCTATATTCATGTAAAGACCAGTGCAGTCAAGGTACAGAACAGTTTCATCATAAATATCCCTCCTGCTACCCTTTTATAGAAATGGCACCTCCTTATCCCA
This sequence comes from Cebus imitator, assembly GCF_001604975.1. Classification (NCBI taxonomy): domain Eukaryota; kingdom Metazoa; phylum Chordata; class Mammalia; order Primates; family Cebidae; genus Cebus; species Cebus imitator. The sequence goes on along the minus strand of NW_016107804.1, from coordinate 1,059,222 downwards.
CGTCTCCTGGCAGCCAGTGATGTGCTTTACATTTCTATAATTTATTTAATGAATACTATATAAAAACATACAATAGGTAATCTTTTAAGATTGGCTTTTGTAACTTAGCATGATACTCTAGATTAATCCAAGTTTTTGCATGCATAATAATTCTTCCTTTTTTATTACTGAATGGTGTTCTATGGAATCATTTGTTTGACTTTTCGTAATTGAAAGGCACTGGGACTGTTTAAAGCTTTGGCCTATTACAAATAAAGTTCCTGTGAACATTCATGTAAAGGCTTTTATTTAAATTTAAGTTTTCATTTCTCTGAGATATATATCCGTGACTGGAATTGCTGATTTGCATGGCTGTAATTTTAAGGGAAACAAAATGACAGAATTTTATATGAAAACTGTATAAAAATACATAACTAAAAACTGGAAGCAAGTATATTCTGAATATTAGCAGGGGTTACTGCTTGCTGATAGAATTATGAATAATTTAAAAATCTCTTTATATTCCCCTGAATTTCCAAATTTTTCCTAAAGACTCAATAAGGTGTCAAAAAAAAATGCATGTAAGAATGAAAGAAAAAATACTGAAATAAAATAATTTACTATTTCTGAGTAATGAGATTATTTTATTTATTATTTATTATTTTTTGAGACAGAGTCTGACCCTGTCACCCAGGCTGGAGTGCAGTGTTGCGATGTTGGCTCACTACAACCTCTACCTCCAGAGTTGAAGCGATTCTCCTGCCTCGGCCTTCTGAGTAGCTTACATTACAGATGCCTGCCACCATGCCCAGCTAATATTTGTATTTTTGGTAGAGACAGGGTTTCCCCATGTTGGCTAGGCTGGTCTCAAAGTCCTGACCTCAAGTGATCCTCCCGCCTCAACTTCCCAAAGTGCTGGGATTACAAGCCTGAGCCACCATGCCCACCCTTAATCTTCTTGAAACCTTTAAGAATTTTCCAAAATGTTTTCAATGAAAATTTATTACTCTGAAAATTAGGATAATATGTTATCTGTTTTAAATGTTGAAATTGTTCTTGTGTAACATATTTATATACTAGTGTCCATTTTTCTATAAGATTATATCTGTTTGCAGCAATTTTCAGAATCTCATACATTGACAAATGGTTCTTTTATTTTCTGTTGTATACTGAAGACCATTTCTGTACAAAATCCACTACCACATTTTTCTGTTTCAGTAGACATCACCTAGTGGTATCCATTACTCTTCTCCTAAATTCACCGCATCAAGCCAGCAGTAATCTTTGGCGGTCTTGAAAATTAATTAAAGTTGTTGCGTCTAAGCCTTCACACTTAACATTGATTAACAATTTTGAATCTTTCCAAAAGGACAGTGGCAAACAATATTTCAACAGAGTGATGCCCTGTGTCTTATGGAGTATATTAAACTAAAAAATAAATTTAGCAGCCAATAACATTGCTTTGAGACTTTTTCAATGTAATTCCCACTTCTCCTCTGTTTCTTTTTGTTATCACATAAATAGGTCAGCCTTTTCACACAGTAATCTATAACCAAACCATCTAGTGACTCATACCAATTTGATAGTTGCCTTAAAATAAAAATTTATAAAGTTTTGATGTTTCCCTAGCTATGTTTCTATAGTTGAGTATTTGATTGTATGTTTTTTGAGAAGTAGTCTCACTCTGTTGCCCAGGCTGGAAAGCAGTGGTGCAATCTCTGCTCGCTGCAACCTCCGCCTCCTGGGTTAAAGTAATTCTCCTGCCTCAGCCTCCTAAGTAGCTGGGATTATAGGTACCCACCAGCATGCCAGGCTAATTTTCGTATTTTTTAGTAGAGACAAGGTTTCACCATGTTGACCAGGTCGGTCTTGAACTCCTGACTTCAGGTGATCCACCTGTCTCGGCCTCCCAAAGTGCTAGGATTACAGGCAGGAGCCACTGGTACTGGCCTACAGTTGAGTTTTTATCATACAGATAGGATATTACCTACCAGTGACATTAAATTCTAAAACATGTCTTTGCTGACTCTTCAACAATGTGGCTTCTCTTAGCTTCTAACTTCCTGAGTAGACAGAATTAATTCAAGTTAATTTTAAATAAAAAGTATATTGAACATGAGCAATTTTCCTTCTAAGGAAAAAAAAAGTTGAGCTTATAAGAATTTAGTCTTGGAAGGAATTTACTGGTATTGATTCATTAATCCTTGTCAGAGGAGCCTAGGCTCACCCCTCCTTTGTAGCTAATGGAAGAGATGAGCAGTACAGTGAAGGGCTAAGGAGAATTAAGTGGCTTTGACAGAACATAAGAAAATCAATCATTCCAAATTTATAATTTCTAATTCCCATGTTGTCTTAGTCTGTTTTGTGCTGCTGTAGCAGAACACCACTGGGGAATTTATAAGGAACAGCGGTTTATTTGGTTCACAGTTCTGATGTCCACGATCCAGGGTCTCCATCTGGTGAGGGCCTTCTTGCTACATCACATGGCAGAAAGCAGAAGGGTAAGGAAGTACATGAGAGAGAGAGAGAGGTGGAAAAACTCACTCTTTTATCAGGAACCCACTCCCACAATAACTAACCCACTTCCCTCTATAATATCATTAATTTATTCATGAGGGCCATCATAACTTAATCACCTCTTAAAATTCCCATATCTTTTTTTTATTGCATTTTAGGTTTTGGGGTACATGTGAAGAACATGCAAGATTGTTGCATAGGTACACACATGGCAGTGTGATTTGCTGCCTTCCTCCCCATCACCTATATCTGGCATTTCTCCCGGTGCTATCTCTCCCCAACTCCCCACCCCCTGCTGTCCCTCCCCTATTTTCCCCCCAACAGACCCTAGTGTGTAGTGCTCCCCTTCCTGTGTCCATGTGTTCTCATTGTTCAACACCCACCTATGAGTGAGAACATGTGGTGTTTGATTTTCTGCTCTTGTGTCAGTTTGCTGAGAATGATGGTTTCCAGGTTCATCCATGTCCCTACAAAGGACATGAACTCATTGTTTTTTATGGCTGCATAGTATTCCATGGTGTGTATGTGCCACATTTTCCGTGTCCAGTCTATCATTGATGGGCATTTGGGTTGGTTCCAGGTGTTTGCTATTGTAAACAGTGCTGCAATGAACATTTATATGCATGTGTCCTTATAGTAGAATGATTTATAATCCTTTGGATATATACCCAGTAATGGGATTGCTGGGTCAAACGGAATTTCTATGTCTAGGTTCTTGAGGAATCGCCACACTGTGTTCCACAATGGTTGAACTAATTTACACTCCCACCGACAGTGTAAAAGTGTTCCTATTTCTCCATATCCTCTCCAGCACCTGTTGTCTCCAGATTTTTTAATGATCACCATTCTAACTGGTGTGAGATGGTATCTCAATGTAGTTTTGATTTGCATTTCTCTAATGACCAGTGATGATGAGCATTTTT
>NW_016107804.1:1054563-1055786 GCF_001604975.1 Cebus imitator | reverse complement strand
GTGTAAAAGTGTTCCTATTTCTCCATATCCTCTCCAGCACCTGTTGTCTCCAGATTTTTTAATGATCACCATTCTAACTGGTGTGAGATGGTATCTCAATGTAGTTTTGATTTGCATTTCTCTAATGACCAGTGATGATGAGCATTTTTTCATATGTTTGTTGGCCTCATGTATAAAATTCCCATATCTTAATGCTGTTAAAATGACAATTAAATTTCAACAGTTTTGGAGGGGGCAGTCAAACTATAGCACATATTCATGTTCAGATAACCTGGACTTTGAAGGAAAGTGAGAAAAGAATGACCTCCTATCATATTTATGACATATGCTTAGAAGAAGCAACAGTGTCATTAACCCCTGTGCAAAAAGGCCATTACTACCATTAAATACTAATTGGGCCAAAGTGTAGTAGAGTTGAAAGGGAAGGTAAATTACCTCTTCAAGGCTCTGTTAAATCAGTTCTCTAGCTGATTCTGTAAGTGGCAATTTAAAATTCTTTCAAAAATGGGCTGCATCTCTTCCATCTTATGGCTCCAGGGCTCAATGTATAATTCCAGGGGCCGAAAGCTAAGAATTTTGCCATATTCAGACATGAATTATTTCTTCCCTGGTGTTTTTACCAAGAAACATTGCAAGTAAGGAAGCAAACAGCTAATGCTTATGTAAAACTTCTAGTCGGCACAGGCTAAAGCTAATCACACTAATGAGTAGCTTTATATTCCCAAATTCCAAATCCCATTTCAAATACGCATTCCCAAGGAAGATCGGGTTGGCTTATGCATGCAAAACTGTTAGGAAGGTCAAATCAGTGGTTCCACCAGCATAGTGAATACTTTTCTTCCTCCCTCCCTTTAGCACCCTGTCAGTATGTGTGATACACTACACTCAGTGTTGTGGCCAAGATGATAGGTAAACACATTATCTAAAGGGAGAGTCATATTTCACATCTGCTGCTTCCATGAACCCAGTATATAGTTCACTTCCTGATTCCAGATTGGATATTCCTCTGGGAGTGACTCCTTTTCTATTTTTGGACCTGTGCTTTGTTTTTACTCCACACCCAGTCCTGGGATGGAGCATGTGGCCTAGACCTAAACCAATCAGTGTATGCCACTACTTTGGGCCCTGATGGATTCAGTAATAGACACAAGCTTCAATTAGAGCCCATGAGAAGCCAGGAGATTCTCATGGGATCTTGAGAAAGATACTTTTCTTTTTCCACT
>NW_016107804.1:1034512-1053433 GCF_001604975.1 Cebus imitator | reverse complement strand
CCAGGATGGTCTCGATCTCTTGACCTCGTGATCCACCTGCCTCGGCCTCCCAAAGTGCTGGGATTACAGGCTTGAGCCACCGCGCCCGGCCAAGGCCATGTATTTTCTACTGCATTTGTTGCTGTGAGAAGATGAGCACAGCCCCCTAACACAAGGTATAAGCCTACCTGGAAACAGCAGAGGGAAGCAGATCTGAGAGAGGGAGACTGAACCCTGATGGCAAAGTGTAAGCCCTCAGACACAGTTATTCTGTCCCTGACCTATCCCTGGAATTCAGGTTACATAAGCAAATAAATAACTTTATAGGGCTCAGATTCTTGACTTATTCAATACCACCTTCATATGTCAATATTTGTAGAATGCCTATTATGTTTATGGTATTAAAGTCTCCCTACAGGTAGCTTATTAATCGGGGAAAAAGTTTCACAAACATGGAAGAATTAGAGAATATGATGGCTGTTTCAGAGAAGGCAGACATCAGTGTGGGCCAAAGGCTTTTGAAAGGAAGGGGAACTTGAGTTGAAAATATGAATTTATGTATAACCCACACTTCATTTTTTCATGAAATATGTCAGCAGAGCATATTGGGACCTTTTATTCACAGCAAAACTGACACACATCTGCTCAAATAAATTGATGTTCCAATCTCAAGTGACTCATTTGGCAGAAAAAACAATTTCATTTCTTGTTATAAATAGAAGGAGTAAAAGAACACACAAGAAAATGAGGATGTGGCAAAGACATTTTAAAAGCATATTAAGAGGGATAGTAATAGTATAGTTGTAATTGCCATGGTGGTATGGTGGTAGTTGGAAGAGGAGGAGGAGAAGTAATGGTAATAGGATGATGGTCATAGTAATAATACTGGTAGTAATATGGTGGTATTGATAGTGGTGACAGTAGTAATTATAATGTCATCCTCATTATTTCATTCTCACTATCTGGTGGCTTTGCTAAGTGATATATAGACATTTTCTTACATAACCCTCAGAACAGCCCTAGGAAGTGAATATCACTAATGTCTTCATTCAGGATAGAAGGCCCAAGACTGAGATGCTGGAGTTTAATCTCAAAACTTGTATATTTCACCACTATATTATTCTGTCCCATTTCTAACTCTAAAAAGTTACCATCTAGTGTATGCATAGAGAGTTATAAAGGTGCAAAAATATTTCAGACCTCAACTTGGATATGGCTTCTAAAGGCTGCATCAGAGGCAGTGACTGGACCAGCTTTCATTTAGGGCCCCACAGTCACTGTGAGTGGCCCTGTGCTGGGCAGGGGGGGGTGGGTTTACACTAGTAAGAAACAGGTCAGTATCCTCTGCAAAATCAGTTTTCAATAATATTCCATGAGAATTGTTTATGCAAAAGAATTTTGAGTAACAAATGCTAGAGAAATGATGTATTACTGTTTTTGTTTGTTTTTTGTCCTTAAATTTGAATGCTTTCTGGTGTACAGCTTATGTGTTTTACTTGGTAAATACACATTGGGTAGGAAAATGATGTTTTGAAAACACCTCTCACCAAACCATGTTTATCAAATATAATCGAATCAAGTCTATTTGACTTTATTTTGGACCTCCTGCTTATTCAGATTCTTCAATTTAACAGTGATTTTTAGATTCTGAATCCAGTTCTGGTATGTGACAAATAAAATTAGAGAGTGTTTATTAAGTTGGATTTGTAATTATTCAACTATCCCAGTGGTCATCTCTGGAAATCAGTTTTAATATTAAATGTCAGTAATGAGACTTGGGTCTAGGAATCTGTTTTACTCTATTTTCTCCCTAGACTGGTGATGGCTGAATTTTTCATGCTGACTAACACTCCCTATCAGCCACCCCCCCATATATTTATATCACCTCCGCAATGTGGAAAACCTATTTCTAAATTAGACAACCTATTTCTAAGCCAAGATATCAGAGGAATCCAATAGGAGAGACCATTAAAGGAGATGAAAACAGTCTGATCAGAGGCAAGAGTGAGAAAGTTCTTGGCTCTGTGGCTCCCTGATTATTGGCTGTATATGACGTTGAGTAACATAGCTAGCCTCTCTAAGCCTCAGCTTTCATTTCTGCAGGATGGGAAGTGGAGCTCTGAGGGTTGCTATGAGGAGTAAATAAAATTATGCCTGGCACACCTTAAGTGATTAGTGAAGGCTACTTGCCATCATCATCATCATCATCATTTTAATTTCAGGAACACAGAGATGGGAATAGTTCCCACCACCAGCTAAGACAAAGATGCTGCCCTTTGCTTCTGCTGAGGCACCTGAAAGCCAGAGCCAGCTGATGACTCAGTCACTGTGCCCTGCAACAAAATCCTAAGTGAGCAGAGAAGAGAGTGACTGGAGAAATCACAAATATTAGCTATAGGGGAAGAGGCCCACATTTGCATGAATAACAGTAACAACAGGGCAATGAAAATGACAGGAAAATGACCCTGCTCTTCGATAGGTGCGATCTCCTATGTTCTTGCCAGTGTTTCCTGGGAGGATTTTAAACTCCCAGCAGACACCATATATGCTTTTTTGAAAGCAGACCAAGATAAGTAATGAATAAATAAATAAATAGTCTTTTGGGTACAGTGCCCATCAAACAAGTGTTATGCCAATATCTTTTCATTTTTTTTTAAAGACTATTGCTGATGAAATGGAATGGAAAAGGAGAACATCTTAAATTAATTAGGAAGATGCTTTTGACTGAATGGTGTCTCTCCAAAATTCATACATTGAAGTCCTAACCCCCAAGGTTATGGTGTTTAGCAATATGACCTTTGGGAGATCATTAGATCAAGAAGATAGGACCTTCATGATGGAATTAATACCATTATAAAAAGAGACAGCAGACAGCTTGCTTCCCAGACCTGTCAAGTGAGCATACAGCAAGAAGGTGGCCTTACCAGAAACTGACCATGCTGGCATCTTGAGCTTGGACTCTAGATAGCTTCCAGAACTGTGATAAAATAAATTTCTGTTGTTTCAGCCACTCAGTCTATGATATTTTGTTATGGCAGCCCGGGCTAAGTCAGAGGGTTCTCTGCAGTCTCTGATAATAGACACATTCCCTTAGGTGGGACAACGGAAAATGGATCCTGAGACCAAGATGGTGGCCAGAGCCAGAGCAGTGGACTCCAACTGGGCCCTACAACAACACAGCTGAAAAGTCCAGTCCCGTTGCATCAGAATTACCCAGGATGAGCGCAAAGACTCCAGATTTAAAACATGTTTCCCAGTTGTTTCTGACAAGTAGCGGTGTGTGAGACCCAAGGGTCAAGTGGAACGAGTCATTCAGCTTTGGATTGAAACTGACCCAGATTTTACAAACTGACATTGCCAGGCATGAAGGCTCAGTTCATCCACTTTCTCCAAGAGACTTTATTTCTTCATATTGTAGAAAAGAGATAATAGTGATGCTATCATTTGTTGAGGCCTGGCATCTTCGAAGCACTGTGCATCTACCACGCATTATTTCATTTAATTCTCACATCAAATTTTGGCTTTTAAAGGAGGAAAATAAGACAGAGCAAATCTAAATGCTTACTGAAAATTCCACAGCTGCTAAATGGCAGAGTTAGATGCAAATGCAGGCTTATTAGATTCCAGAGCTGCAGTTTCTGTAAGGGTTAGTTGTGTGAATTTTCAAGCGCTAAGCATGGTACCTGGTGTATAGCACTTGTTCAATAAATTGTTGTAGTTGTTGTTACCACTGTTAACTATCAATTATCTTCTTCATTGTTATTTAGGACAGACCTGGGGTTAGTGTGTATTTCACTGCAGGCTCTCCTGGATTGGTTGTGTGGCCTTACACCATGGCCAAGGGCTCTCCAGAAAAACAAGTGTTTCAACTTGTCCCCAGATGGAAGCTAACCCTCATAAAAAATAACAGAGCAGTAAATTAAGCTATCTGATTTTGGAATCCAAAGGCCTGGGTTCAAATCCTGACTCTACCAGCCACTAGCTGTGTGATCTGGTCAAGTGGCTTAACTCCTCTATGCCTGTTTTTTTCATCTAAAAAGTAGGCTTAATAAGAATTCCTCCCTCAGAACGTGGCTTTAGGAATTAAATAAGATAATTCTGGTAAAACAGCTAGATGGGTGCCTGATAAGTACTCAATATGCGGCAGTTACCACTAATATTTTTTATTATCTTTCAGGAAACGTCTTTGACCTCTGTTACAAAGTGGCTGACCCTGTGGCACAGGTGAGAACATTTTAGGCTATAAGCCATCCAACTCTGCCTTCAATTCTATTCTAGAATAGGAGAAAGTCTGAAACACAATTCACACGACCTTAGGTTATGCACCATAGCCCCCTAAACTCAGGCAGGATGGCACCAAAGGAAGGCCAAAGCATGTGCTCTGCTCCCTCACCCAGAGAGCTGTTTCAACATGGAAGATCCAATTAGGGCCTGTCTCTTCCACAGCAAATCTGCTGTTCAGCTGGCATTGAATCCAATTCTTGCCATATTTGTGAATAATGAACGAACTTCAAATACTACGTAATGGTCTCCTACACATAGGCACATCTCACTGAACAGAAATGTACTCTGGAGAATTTGAAGCTGCAGCAGTCTATGAATTGAACCAGAAAAATAAGAGCTGAAACCCCACAGAAGCCCTGAGCTGCCATCATCTGGGGTTCCAGGTTTTTCCATCTTTAACTTTTATAGCCTAAAACATAAAGCTATTGATTAATAACATTAATAACTGCCACCATTTACTGGGAATTTACTATGTAGCAGGCGGCTGCTAAGTCCTACATACACACAGCTATTTCATTTAATCATTACTCTATGAGTAAGTACTCCTATTGTCTCCACTGAAGAGACCAGGAAACAGACTCAGAGGGTAAATAATTTATATTAATACTAGGTTGCACAGCAGAATATGTGACAGAGCAAGAAATGGAATCAGGCATTTTGATTCCAGAACTGTGAAACATTAATTATAGTTTTTTTCAGAAATTTTTCAAATACTTGATTTTGAAAGTATACTTTTTTCTAAAGTTTGATTTCTTATATTCAGAGACTCATTTCCTCATCTTTTGTGTTTATCATGAAAGCCAGTGAATTGATCAGAGTCACTTTAAAATTTTGCTTTTAGACAAGCTTTGCCCAAACACACCCATTCCTTCAAGAGAGGGCTACCTGGAGTGCTGATATCTAAGAAAAGATCATTTATCTACATGGGCAGACGAATGGGGAGAGCTGACCAATTACCTTGAAAATACAATCGATGCCAGCAGGCGATAAGAATAATTTAAACCAATAAGCTCTTTCCTCCCAACTGCTGGGTTCAGTGTAGGGTTTTCTTTTTCTGTCTTTTTGTTTTGCTTTCCATTGGTTGTGCTTTCCAAATAATTGTTCCATCTGTCCACTTCACTTTGCCTGAGTAATCACAGCCAGAGGACACTTAGAAGTCAAACGTCAGACATGCAGGGAAAACTAATGCGTGGGAGGCTGTGGGGAGAGAAATCGTTGTCTGTTCTCTTTCCCTGCAGCTGGGCCAGGGATCTGAAAGTAAATTATAAGCACCAGTTGCCCCAGGGAAGAAGCTACTGTTTGGGAATGGAAATGGAAGAGGGATTTGTTGGACTCCACTGTCAAGAGCCTTGGCTCCCAGGATCAAATGTACTTAGCAATGGGATTAAGTAAAGAGATCACAGCCAAGCCAGAGATTAAAAGTGTGGAGACAGGAAATGAAAACCAGAATCCTGGAACAGCTTTTTCCTGTGCCATTAACTCTGAAGTAGGCCCCCTGCTGGTCACTGTATGTGCTTTAACTAGTTTGATCCTCCCTGCAGTTCTACTATTTCACAGATAAAGAAACCAAGGCTCAGAGACATCAGGTAACTTGCCCAGGACCACACAGCTAGTAAATGAAAGAACCAAAATTTGAACCCAATTTATCTTGATCCCATGCTCTTGCTCTTATCTGCTACACCTGGCTACTCTAAACCAGGGATGATGACCAAGGGCGAAACAGAGTCCTAGAAAGGACAAAGGTGAACCCAGATTATAAAAACATAGATAATATGTATTACATATCAAGACATTTCACATGCATTAGAGGCAAAATGCTTAGATTTAAAATCAATATAGAACTTCAATTTATAGAAGCACAGAAAAGTTTAGTAACTCACCTGAGGCCACAAAGGCAGTAAAAAGGTTAGCGGAGAATTAAACCCATGTCTTTGAACCTGATCAAAGACTACACCCTTCAGCATATGAGGCAACTTCCTTCCTTTCATACTATTAACTTCCAGGTAGAGAGAGTTAGTTCAGCCTCTTATAAATTATCTTCTAGAGAATGGCAAGTTTCTAAAGATATTAGTGAGAAATAAAAATAGGTTTGTAAAAATGTTATATTAAACAAGGTTAAGCAGAGTTCTAAAATCTGAGGCTTCTCCCTGTGTCTAATCTGCTAATGTCCATTGTAAATATCCAAGAGAAAGAAGATAAGAAGGATGATAATGTTCCCAACTTAGTTGACCATGGAACCATTTTTTTTGTTTTGTTTTATGATAAAGGCTGGCCAGTGTGTCAACCCTGGATGATGACTTGAATCCCATGTCTTTGCCTCTAAATAGCAAGATGGAGGTTTTTTTAAAAACACCAGCAATCACACTGTTTACTTACTAATACCTATATCTTATGTAGATTTGGCTACCAACTGGGGAAACGGGGAGGTCTACCTTGTTGCTCTCACACTGCCCTTTCAGGACTCCACTACTGACTTTTATTCTAAATGCCTTTATGTGAACCATCTTTCCCAGGTATAGCTAGTCACATAGAGATTATTCTGTTTTGAATAAATATTAACAGAAAGTAATGGCTTCATTTGTTAACCCATTTTATTGACGAGCTCATGAAAAGGGAAAGTCAATGCAGAGAAATACCTTTTTGTGCTGGACTCTTAAACATGAGATCAACTTGTGCCTTGGGAAATGGATAGTAGAGTTTTCCTTGTGCCAAGGGATAGAGCACAATTTACTCTGACTACAGGTAAAGCTAGCACAAGGATGAGAGAGTTTCAGAGTATGATGTTGGGGGTGCAAATTGTAGAGCTAGGATGCTCTGGTGAGTTCAGTGAGATCACAAAGGAACCCTAGAACAAATTTTCAAGTAGACCTGTATGGAAAATTTAAGATTAGGCAGCCATAGTGGCATAAAATTCAGGAAATTAATCTACAATATTGTGAAGAAAATGTATTTTTTTCATATTCTCCTAAACTTTGTTACAGTAAAATAATGTCAGCATTTAGGAACCTTGAATGGAAGGTCTGACCTGGACCAAAGGGAAAGAGGAGGCGTTGATGACAGGGGCATCTCCATTGGTCATGCCATCGGTGGGACTCATACTTGATCAAGATGGGCTGTGGAAGCAGTTGGTCCAGTTCTGTATGGAGTTGCTGGGAAGCCTCACGTCTTCACTCTTTCATTCAGTCTTCCATTCGCTGGTCACTGACTGTCTACTTTGTCAGGCACTGTGCTTGGTGCTAGGAATACGCAGAGAGTAATAGAAACAGCCACTGCTCTCAAGAAGCTGCACTCCACTGTGAAAGATGAATGTTAATAAAATTCAGACATCCTATTAAGTGAGAAAGCTTTTGCACAGAAACCTGGCACAGAGTAAGGGGTCACAGCAGGTCAGGGTGATGATACATAACACCTAGTTCATATCTAGTGGACGCCTAAAACATAACACAAACGAAACACCTTCTAACCTGCCTGTCCACATCTCAGTAAATAGCTCCATTCTTGCAGTCACATAAGCCAACAAATCTTGGCATCATTCTTCACGACTGCCTTTGTTGTGTACCAAATGTCCAACACTCTTCACTGTCTCCACTGCTACCATTCTGGTCCATTTCTCGCGTGGATTATTGCAGCAGCCTCCTAGTGACTTTTTTCTTGTTTTCACTCTTGTTTCTTTTCCGCACAGAAGCCAGAGTGATTTCTTTGCTTAAAACTCCCCAGTGGCTTCTCATCTTATTCAGAGAATAAGGTAGAAATTGTTATAATGTATGCTTTGCTTGCCACTGTAGCCTTTCTGTCTTTGTCTCCTACTGCTCTCCTCCTGCCCCTTTGCAGCTACTCCGGCCTCCTTAATGTTCCTGGGGCATAAGCACATACCAGCCTTATGATTTCACACTGATTGCTCCCTCTCTCTGGGATATCTTCTCCTAGCTGTCTGGCTCACTCACACCCTTCTTTAAGGCCTCTACCCAAATGTTGCTTATTCAGAGGGGACTTATCTGACTTTCTTATGAAAATGTGTTTCCCTATAGCACTTTATTCCTCTTATTTTTGGCCTCATAGGACTTACCACTACTTAACAACTCATATATATGTTTATTTCATCATTGTCTACCTGCTTATCTCCTAGAATGTAAGTCTCGTAAAAACAACCACCTTGCTTGTCTTATCCTCGCAGCCTTGAATGTAGTTGACCCTCAATAAATATTTGAACAATGTATTAGACAATAAATGATGCGGTAAGAAAAAGTACCACATCAGCCCAAAAGCTTGGAGAAATGGGCACAATTCCGATGATATTCAGCCCGCTTCATCTCTCCTGCTGTTGTTACTCTCCTTCCTACTATCTGTCATTCACACATCTTACTTTGCACAAAACTGTAGGAGACGGAAAGCAGCTTACACCCTGCACATTGGCATTTTCCCTAGAAGCCCCTATCCCTGCTGATTCTCCTGAATCTGGTTCACTGGGGCTGGTTCACTGGGGCTAGTTCAAAGCATCTATCAAGCCAGGTGTGTCTAGTCATGTTGCTGTTTTCCCCACACCTGGTTGTTTCAGAAGACATTTTTTCCAGTAACCAGGGCTTCAACCAATAAAGAGGTTTACCCCTTTCTTGGAATTGTGTGGCCGGAAAGAACAAACATGTGAGGGAAGAAATTCAGGTCATTGAAACATGGGCTACTAGCATTTTCTCCACAATGCCCCTCTTGATGACCACCTCTTGTACTTAGCATATATGTAGAGTTCAGAAAAATCTGAATGTACTTATTTGCCATTATTAATGAATGCTTCATTTGTCAAAATATCCCCGAGATTTCTTTTAACCAGCAGCTTTCCCTTGTACGTGTAGGACAGAATTTGGGTCATAGAAGCTCCATCTGCTGTTTGGCAGGGGCACTTGATGAAGAGGTCATGAGGAAGGCCTGGCTTTAGGACAGTTACACCTGAAATTTTTTTTTTCTGTCTTGTATTCTTTTTTATTTTTTTAACCTTTTATTTTAGGTTCAGGAGTATATGTGGAGGTTCGTTACATAGGTAGATTCATGTCATGGGAATTTGTTGTACAGATTATTTCATCACCCAGGTTCTAAGCCTAATACCCAATAGTTATTTTTTTCTGCTCCTGTCTTTTTTCCCATCCTCCACCCTCAAGTAGGCCTCAGTCAGAGCTGAATTCTGATTCCAGCTTGGCCAGGCGTAGCCACAGGCAAGCCCCTGAACCTCTTTGTTCTTTAGTTTCTTTGCTTATAAACACCTAAGCCATGGGGCTGTTGTGAGGACTATTTGAGTTGTGCTTATCTCAGTGCCCAGCACAGAGCATGCCCTCAACAGACAGTAGCTTCAGAGCTGGAAAACATGTCTTATGTGTAAAGGCAATTCAGCAGTCTTGTTCATATGTTTTTGTATGCAAGTTCTTAATCTGTGTTACCTCTGTGTGTATATACATCATGGGGATTTGTAGCTTCATTTTATAAGAAGCTAATATTGGTCATGCTTACCTACTATTCTTGGGTGGCTGCCAGAGCTGCTTTGGAGTATATTTGAAATGGCCATCTCTTGCAGCATTTTCCATGCCTACAGATTCTGAGTTTTCATCTTCTGCTTCCGTTTGCTGTCAGAGCATTATTTTAGGTTCTAACTTTGCAGTTTCTAATCGTATCTTCGTTTTTCCACCACAAGGAAAGACTCTTGAGAATGAGGGTGAAGGACAGAGATAACAAGTAAAGCTATACCTGCTTTGCTGCTGGATTTCCTTCCCTCTTATTTTGATGTGGCACTGTTTGATTTCACTGTTTGCAAATTGCTTCTTGCTTTCCATCTTGCCAAATTTTTGATTATTTTCTTCTTTCAGAAAGAAAAAAAATCCACCAATCACCAAACTTCATTTTCCATATAGTTTAATTGAATTGGTGGCTGCTGTCAAAATAAAATAAAAACCTCACAAATAAGAAGACTGCAAATCCTAGGATTAAGCCACTTCTGAAGTTTTAAAATTTCTTCCAGGCATTTATTTGCAAATTGAATCCATTTGCATATTTTATAAGCATAATACAAAAATGTATTATTTATCAGGTGGTCTAGGCATGCTTGTGGAAAATGAATGGTTGCAAACTCAATCTTCATTTTAAAATCCTCATTGTAAATCATCCCTGTAATTTGCAGGAAAAGTGGGTTTTTCACCCCTACTTTTTCTGATCTACTTAAAATACTCTAGACTCCACACCGTGAGCAACTTTTCTTAAGTGTATGGGTCTATAATTTGAAGAGAATGGCTGCCAATATGTAAAATAACAAAATTTGAAATAATTTACAGTGTCAAAACTGCCTGGTCTCACTGGCCTCATTTTATCTGGTCGTCCCAGTGACACCCATCTCAAATATATTCTTGCAGGTTTTCAGGCAGAAGTATGATTTACACTTAGGCAATTTGAGTTGTCAATGACTCAGGACTTGGGAGTTTCATGCCTCGATAACTTGTCTAACCTTTATGTACAGGCAAGAGAAGAAATCTGATTTGAGCTTTTGCTGGTTCCTGTTGATTTTAGACTCCATGAGCCAGAAAATACCATATCCCCAGACCTGAGGCAATTGATGAGTGAATAATCATTACTGTAGAAAACAAAATTAAATGAGCATACCATTGTTTGGCTTTTTGCTGCTTGTATTTTATGATTCAGTATCCATTTTAAGTGAGACATTTTTAAATGAAACATTTTAAAGTATCCATTTTAAGTAAGTATGATAACTATATTTTAATATGATTGCCCTCTTTGGAGAAATGTAACTATAGGCAGAAAATGCTGCAAATGGAGGAGCATTTGCTAAAGCATCTATCAAGGCTTCTTTTTGTAAGGTAGTTTTCTTCAGGCACCCAGGGGTCACTTTTGTCCCTGTAGAGCCACATGATGTTTTCTGTGCTATAGGGAGCCAGACACTGTTACAATGACAAAGTACTGGTCCTCTTTCCTGGCTCCCTTCTGCTTGCCTGTCATATCACATATCTGAACAATGGTTTGTATCCTGTGGACACAGCCTGTACTATGGGATTAAAGAGGTTCTTCTCCTCCTATTGTAATTCAAATAACAATAACTGCCTGATCTTCTAATAGGTGCTAGGATATGTGTTCGGTTCTAAAGGCTTGAAGATAAATAAAACACATACCTTGCCCTCAAGGATTTCAGAGTCCATAAACAGAAATATAAATATATTGTACATGAATTCTAGCATAGCGCTATTTGTGCTTTGATATTTGAAATTTTGGTTAAAGATTGAAAATGGTGAGACAGAAGATGAGGAAAATGGATTGTTCTAAATGGAGTCACCTTTTTAAAACCTAAAACTGACTGTTTAGTTTTTTATATTGTGAAAGAAATAAAAATCATTGTTTATACACAGATAATATCCCCTTTCTCCATTTCATATGGGGTATTGGATTCAGCTGTAGCTGACTATGCAATGGCTTCAACAAGTGAGGTGTGGTTGTTGCTGTTTCTTTGTCATATGAAAAACTAGAGGGAGGCAGTTGCTGTATTTGCTCGGTGGCTTAAAGACAACAGGGCTGAGGTCTCTGTGATCCTTTCTGGATTGCCAGAAGACTCCCCAGCATCATAAAGATGGAAAGAAGAGAAATGGAAATATACTATTGTAAAGTTTTTGTACTGTATATGAAGTAGTACAAAATCACTAGAAGACAGACTGATAATTTAAAGATAAACACTATAAAACATATAGCAACCATTAAAACAACAACACTAAGAATTGTAGCTCAATACTCAGAAAAGCAGTTAAAATGAAGTCATAAAAAACAATATTCCAAAAGAATTCAGTAAAAGGAACAAAAAGCAGGTGGCACAGTAAAAAACAAGAAGATTAATTTAAATCTAACTATATCAATAAGTACAACAAATGTGAATAGCATAAACTCTTCAATTAAAAGGCAAAGATATTGATCAGATTAAAAAAAAATTTAACTATATGCTACCTGCAGGAAACATACTTTAAAAGATACAAATAGGTAAAAAGTTAAAGATCAGAAGAAGGTACATCATGCTAATGCTAATCAAACAAAACTGGAATGGCTATATTAATATAAAAGTGAATTTCAAAGCAAAGAAAATTATCAAGGATAAAGAAGGTCATTTCATAATGGTAAAGGGACCAGGTTATAAGGAGAAATAACAATCCTAAATATGTTAATGCCTATAACAACAGGGCTTCAAGAATATAAACAAAAACTTAACTGAAGTGAAAAGAAAAATAAACCCAAATTATATAAAATTTCAATATGCCTCTTGCAACAATGGATGGAACAGAAAACAGTGAGGATACAGAAGACTTAAGCAAACAGTTAGCTAACTTGACCTAATTGGCATTTACAGGGCATTCAACAACAGCAGAATATACATTCTTTGTGAATACATCCAGAATATTTACCAAGATAAGCCATATTTTAGGCCATAAAATGTTTCAATAAAATTTTTAAAGAGTAAATCAAATCATGTTCTATGCCAATAATGGAATTGAATTATAAATCAAAATGAGAAAGATCTTTGGAGAATCTCCCAAAGATTTAAAAAGTAAATAACATACTGCTAAATAAGTCAAGGGTCAAAGAAAAATTCAAAAGGAAAATTAGAAATTATTTTGAATCAATAAAAATAAAAATCCAATGTATCAAAATTTATGGCATGACACTACTTTACAAGAAATATATAGTACCAAATGACTACATTAGGAAACAAATAAATCAGTGACTTCAGTTTTTGCTTTAAGAAATCAGACAAAAACGATGACCGATTAGGAGCAGCCCAGGATTGCAGCTCCCAGCGAAAGCGCAGAGGGTGAGTGGACACTGCATTTACAGACGGATTTTTATTGCCCACAGACCAGGAGATTCCCAGGCAAAGGAGCCCCACAGGTCGCCAGCACGGCTGTTTTAGCCAGCGTGGCTGTTTTGGCTGGTGCCCCGTTGCCTCGGGTCTCTGCACAAAATACATGGGTCCAGGCACCGTTTTAGCTGGTGATTGGAGCTCCTGGGAGACAGAGTTGCTCATTCAAGTGATAAAAAAGGGGACTGAAACAGGGAGCCAGGCCAGGAGATTCATGGACAAAAAAAGCACCACGAATCTCAGCACGGCTGTTTCAGCTGGTGCAGTGGGTCCCTGCTCTGAAATCATACAGATCAGGAACACCTGGACACAGAGTTGCCTATTCAACTGAAAAAAAAAAAAGGGTGTCTGAGGCAGGGAGCCAGGTGAACAGGCTTGGTTAGTCCCACCCCTACAAAAAAACAGCAATCTGAAATGCTCTGGATTGAGAGTTTCATAGCAAGCACAGCTAAACCCAGGATGGTCCAGCTCTGTGGGGGAGGGGCGTCTGCCATTACCTATGCACTCCACCACTATGGAGGTAGTCCACCATTGCTGAGGCAGCCCACCACTGCCGAGGCAGCCCACCATTACAGAGAGAGTCTGCCATTATGGAGGTGGGCCGCCATTGCCAAGGCAGTTCTAACTATACCCATATAAACAGGACTGCAGGGAAGTTCACACAGAAGCTGGGCAGAGCCCACAGCAGCTCAGCAAAGCCTTTGCAGGCAGACAGTGACTAGGCTGCCTCCTCGTTGGGCAGGGCAGCCCTGAAAAATGGCAGCAGCATGACAGAAACTTATAAATAAAGCCCTAACTCCCTAGGACAGAGCACCTGGGGAAAAAAAAGGGTGGGGGGGTGGTTATGAGTTCTGCTGCAGCAGACTTAAACGTACCTGCCCAGCAGCTCTGAATGAACAACAGAGTTCACAGCTCAGCACTTCAGCTCCTACAAGGGACAGACTATCTCCTCAAGCAGCTCCCTGACCCCCATATATCCAAAGAGTCACCTCATAAAGGAGAGCTCAGACTGACATTGGGCAGGTATCCTTCTGGGACAAAGATAGCAGAAGAAACTGGCAGCAACCCTTACTGTTCTGCAGCTGCTGCAGGTGATCCCCAGGCAAGCAGGGTCTGGAGTGGACTTCCAGCAGTCCTACACCAGAGGGGCCTGAATGTTAGAAGGAAAACTAAGAAAGAAATAACTTCATCATCAACAAACTGGATGCCCACTCAGAGACCCCATCTGAAAGCCAACAACTACAAAGATGACAGGTGGATAAAAATCCACAAAGATGGGAGGAAACCAGCACAGAAAGGATGAAAACACCTGAAACCAGAATGCCTGTCCTCCTACAAGGAATGACAACTCCTTACCAGCAAGGGAACAAGGCTGGATGGAGAACGAGTGTGATGAATTAACAGAAATAGGCTTCAGAAGGCTGGCAATAAGAAACTTTGCTGAGCTAAAAGAACATGTTCTAACCCAATGCAAAGAACATTGAAAAAAGATTTGACAAAATGCTAATGAGAATAAACAACTGAGAGAGGAATATAAGTGAATTGATGGAGGTGAAAAACACAACATGAGAACTTCATGAAGCATACACAAGTTTCAACAGCCAAATTGAGCAAGCAGAAGAAAGGATATCAGAGGTCGAGGATCAACTCAATGAAATAAAATGAAAAGGGAAGATTAGAGAAAAAAGGGTAAAAAGGAATGAACAAAGTCTCAAAGAAATATGGGACTATGTGAAAAGACCTAATCTACATTTGATAGGTGTACCTGAATGTGACAGAGAGAATAAATCTAAGCTGGAAAATACTCTTCAGGATATTATCCAGGAAAACTTTCCCAACCTAGCAAGGCAGGCCAAAATTCAAGACCACGAAATACAGAGAATGCCACAAAGATATTCCTCAAGAAGAGCAACCCCAAGACATATAATTGTCAGATTCACCAGGGTTGAAATGAAGGAGAAAATGCTAAGGGCAGCCAGAGAGAAAGGTCGGGTTACCCACAAAGGGAAGCCCATCAGACTCACAGCAGATCTCTCAGCAGAAACCCTATAAGCCAGAAGAGAGTGGGGGCCAATATTCAACATCCTTAAAGAAAAGAACTTTCAACCCAGAATTTCATATCCAGCCAAACTAAGCTTCATAATTGAAGGAGAAATAAAATCCTTTACAAACAAGCAAGTACTCAGAGATTTCATCACCACCAGACCTGCTTTACAAGAGCTCCTGAAAGAAGCACTATACATAGAAAGGAATAACCAGCACCAGCCACTCCAAAAACATACCAAATGGTAAAGAGCATCGACACAATGAAGAAACTGCATAAACTAATGGGCAAAACAGCCAGCTAGCATCAAAATGGCAGGATCAAATTCACACATAACAATATTAACCTTAAATGTAAATGGGCTAAATGCCCCAATCAAAAGACACAGACTGGCAAACTGGATAAAAAGCCAAAACCCATCGGTGTGCTGTATCCAGGAAACCCATCTCACATGCAAGGATACACAAAGGCTCAAAATAAAGGGATGGAGGAAGATTTATGAAGCAAATGGAGAACAAAAAAAAGCAAGAGTTGCAATTCTCATCTCTGATAAAAGAGACTTTAAACCAACAAAGATCAAAAGAGACAAAGAAGGACATTACATAATGGTAAAAGGATCAATGCAACAAGAAGAGCTAATGATCCTAAATATATATGCACCCAATACAGGAGCACCCAGATACATAAAGCAAGTTCTTATTGACTTACAGAGACTTAGACTCCTGCACAATAATAGTGGGAGACTTTAATACCCCATTGTCAATATTAGACAGATCAACGAGTCAGAAAATTAACAAGGATATCCAGGACCGGAACTGAAGCCTGGACCAAGCAAACCTAATAGACATTTGCAGAACTCTCCACCCCAAATCCACAGAATATACATTCTTCTCAGCACCACATCACACCTACTCTAAAATTGACCACATCGTTGTAAGTAAATCATTCCTCAGCAAATACAAAAGAACAGAAATCATAACAAACAGTCTCTCAGACCACAGTGCAATCAAATTAGAACTCAGAATTCAGAAACTAACTCAGAACCACACAGCTTTATGGAAACTGAACAACTGGCTCTTGCATGTTGACTGGATAAATAATGAAATGAAGGCAGAAATAAAGATGTTCTTCGAAACCAATGAGAACAAAGACACAACATACCAGAATCTCTGGGACACATTTAAAGCAGTGTCTAGAGGAAAATATATAGCAATAAATGCCCACATGAGAAACAAGGAAAGATCTAATATCAACACCCTATCATCCAAATTGAAAGAGCTAGAGAAGCAAGATCAAAAAAACTCAAAACCTAGCAGAAGACAAGAAATAATTAAGATCAGAGCAGAAATGAAGGAGATAAAGACACAAGAAACCCTTCAAAAAAATCAATAAATCCAGGAGCTGGTTCTCTGAAAAGGTCAAGAAAATAGACAGACCACTAGCCAGATTAATAAAAAAGAAAAGAGAGAATAATCAAAGAGATGCAATAAAAAACAATAAAAGGGATAACACCACAGATTCCACAGAAATACAAACTATCATTAGAGATTATTACAAACAACTCTATGCACATAAACTAGTAAACCTGGAAGAAATGGATAAATTCCTGAACACTTGCATCCTCCCAAGTGTATACCGGGAAGAAGTTGAAACCCTGAATAGACCAATACGATGGTCTGATGTTGAGGCAGGAATTAATAGCCTACCACTCAAAAAAAGCCAGGTCCAGATGGGTTCACAACCAAATTCTACCAGACATATAAAGAGGAGATGGTACCATTCCTTCTGAAACTATTCCAAACAATCCAAAAAGAGGGAATCCATCCCAAATCATTTTATGAGACCAACATCATCCTGATACCAAAACCCAGCAGAGACTCACCAAGAAAAGAAAACTTCAGGCCAATATCCATGATGAACATAGATGCAAAAATCTTCAATAAAATATTGGCAAACCAATTGCAACAGCATATCAAAAAGCTTATCCCACCATGATCACATAGGCTTTATTACAGGGATGCAAGGTGGTTCAACATACACAAGCCGATAAACCTAATTCACCACATAAACAGAACCAAAGATAAAAACCACACGATTTTCTCAATTGAGGCAGAGAAGGCCTTTGACAAAATTCAACAGCCCTTTATGCTAAAAACCCTCAATAAACTAGGTATTGATGGAATGTATCTCAACACAATAAAAGTTATTTATGACAAACCAACAGCCAATATTATACTGAATGGGCAAAAACTGGAAGTATTCCCTTTGAAATCTGGCACTAGACAAAGATGCCCTCTCTCACCACTCCTATTCAATATAGATTGGAAGTTCTAGCCGGAGCAATCAGGCAAGAAAAAGAAATAAAGTGTATTCCATTAGGAAAGGAGGAAGTCAAATGGTCACTATTTGCAGATGACATAATTGTATATTTAGAAGACCCCATCATCTCAGCCCAAAATCTCCTGAAACTGATAAGCAACTTCAGCAAAGTCTCAGGATTCAAAATCAATGTGCAAAAGTCACAAGCATTCCTATACACCAATAACAGACTTAAAGAGAGCCAAGTCAAGAATGAACTGCCATTCACAATTGCTACAAAGAAAATAAAATACCTAGGAATACAACTAACACAGAATGTAAAGGACCTCTTCAAGGAGAACTACAAACCACTGCTCAACGAAATTAGAGAGGACACAAACAAATGAAGAAAGATTCCATGCTCATGGTTAGGAAGAATCAATACTGTGAAAATGGCTGTATTGCCCAAAGAAATTTACAGATTCAATACTATCCCCATCAAGCTACCAATGACCTTCTTCGCAGAACTGGAAAAAACCACCTTAAACCTCATATGGAACCAAAAGAAAGCCTGCATAACCAAGTCAATTCTAAGCAAAAAGAGCAAAGCTGGAGGCATCACACTACCGGACTTCAAACTATGCTACAAGGCTACAGAAATCAAAACAACATGGTACTGGTACCAAAACAGAGATATAGACTAATGGAACAGAACAGAGGCCTTGGAGGCAACACCACACATCTACAACCATCTGATCTTTGACAAACCAGACAAAAACAAGCAATGGGGAAAGGATTCCCTGTTTAATAAATGGTGTTGGGAAAACTGGCTAGCCATGTGCAGAAAGCGGAAACTGGACCCCTTCCTGACACTTTACACTAAAATTAACTCCAGATGGTTTAAAGACTTAAACATAAGACCCACACCATAAAAACCCTAGAAGAAAATCTAGGCAAAACCATTCAGGACATAGGCATAGGCAAGGACTTCATGACCAAAACACCAAAAGCAATGTCAACAAAAGCCAAAAAAGACAAGTGGGACCTAATCTAACTCCATAGCTTCTGCACAGCCAAAGAAATAGTCATTAGAGTGAATTAGCAACCAACAGAATGGGAAAATTTTTTGCAATCTACCCATCTGACAAAGGGCTGATATCCAGAATCTACAAAGAACTAAAACAGATTTACAGGAAAAAAACAAGCCCATTCAAAAGTGGGCAAAGGATATGAACAGACACTTTAAAAAGAAGGCATACATGGGGCCAACAAACGTATGAAAAAATGCTCATCATCACTGGTCATTAGAGAAATGTATATCAAAACTACATTGAGATACCATCTCACACCAGTTAGAACGGCGATCATTAAAAAATCTGGAGACAACAGGTGCTGGAGAGGATGTGGAGAAATAGGAACACTTTTTTTT
>NW_016107804.1:981653-1033576 GCF_001604975.1 Cebus imitator | reverse complement strand
TGTTGTGGTTCTTTCAGAAGCTCTTGTAAAGCAGGCCTGGTGGTGATGAAATCTCTGAGTGCTTGCTTGTTCACAATAGATTTTATTTTTCCTTCGCTTATGAAGCTTAGTTTGGCTGGATGTAAAATTCTGGGTTGAAAGTTCTTTTTTTTAAGGATGTTGAATATTGGCCCCCACTCTCTTTTAGCTTGTAGGGTTTCTGCTGAGAGATCTGCTGAGTCTGATAGGCTTCCCTTTATGGGTAACCTGGCCTTTCTCTCCGGCTGCCCTCAGTATTTTCTCCTTCATTTCAACCCTGGTGAATCTGGCGATTATGTGCCTTGAAGTTGGTCTTCTTGAGGAATATCTTTGTGGTGTTCTCTGTATTACCTGGAGTTGAATATTGTCCTGCCTTGCTAGGTTGGGAAAGTTCCCAAAGGAACACTTTTACACTGTTGGTGGGAGTATAAATTAGTTCAACAATTGTGGAAGACATTGTGGCAATTCCTCAAGGACCTAGAAATAGAAATTCCATTTGACCCAGAAATCCCATTATTGGGTATATATCCAAAGGAGTATAAATAGTTCTACTACAAGGACACATGCACACAAATGTTCATTGCATCACTGTTTACAATAGCAAACACTTGGAACTACCCAAATGCCCATCGATGATAGACTGGACAGGGAAAATGTGGCACATATACACCATGGAATACTATGTAGCCAGAAAAAACTATGAGTTCATGTTCTTTGTAGGGACATGGATGAACCTGGAAACCATCATTCTCAGCAAACTGACACAAGAGCAGAAAATCAAACACTGCATGTTTTCACTCATAGGTGGGTGTTGAACAATGAGAACACATGGACACAGGGAGGGGAGCATCACACACTGGGGTCTGTCGAGGGGAAATAGGGGAGGGACAGTGGCGGCTGGGGAGTTGGGGAGAGGTAGCATGGGGAGAAATGCCAGATATAGGTGAAGGGGAAGAAGGCAGCAAACACACTGCCATGTGTGTACTTATGCAACAATCTTGCATGTTCTTCACATGTACACCAAAACCTAAAATGCAATAAAAAAAAATCAAACAGAAGACAAAATGAAACCCAAAGTAAGCAGAAGAACTAAAATAATAATGATCTGAGAGAAAATAAATGAGATAGAAAATAGAAAGGCAAATAGAGAAAATCAATCAAACTAAAGTCTTATTTCTTGGGAAGATGTAGCAAGATTGACCAGAAAGAAAAGATAAAAGACACAAAATACCAGTGTTGGGAATCAAAGAGGTACATTTTTTCAGATTCTTCAGATATTAAAAGTATAAGAGTATTATGGACAACATTATAACAGTAAATTTAAAAACATAGATGAATTACAGAAGGTCATTGAAAAGACAAAAATTACCAATGCCACTCAAGAAAATAAATAGATAACCTGATTAATATTATGTCTATTAAGGAAATTGAATTTATAATTAACAACCACGTCAAAGAAAATCAAGCCTAGATGACTCACTGGTGAATTATATCATATATTTAAGGAAGAAATAGTACCAATTATATACAAACCTTCCAGAAAAATTGAAGAGGGGCAAATAATTCCCAACTTATTCTATGGGGTTAGCATTCCTTGATACCTATTACTTTCAAGAGTATAAATGCAACAATTCTAAATAAAATTTTAACAAAAAGAACCCAATAATATAGAAAAGGATAATATACCATAACCCAATGCAAGATTGCTTTAACATTCAAAGTTTACTTCATGTGATTCACTGCATAAACACATTCTTAAAGGAAAAAAATATGAGCACCTCACTAGATGCAGGAAAAAGATCTAACAAAATCAAACAAGTATTATTGAAAAAACTCTCAATAGATTAGAAGTAGAATGAAACTTCTTAAGTCGGTAAACTGATAAACCCATCTGTGAAAAATCTGCAATTAACATCATACTTAATGTTAAAAAACTGAATGCTTTTATCCTCAAATCAGAAACAAAATAAGGATACCTAATTGCACTGCTTCTATTAAAATTTTTACAGGAGGTTTTAGACACTAAAACAAGGCGAGAAGGAGAGGAAATATAGATGGAAAATAAGCACAAAATGATAGTTATTTAGGGGAATTAATATTTAAAACATAGTAATATACCACACACTCCTCGTACAGTGGAAAATATTAAAAATTTTGACCATATAGTGTTGGTGAGAATATTGGGATACTGGAACTCTCATACATGCTAGTGACACAATCACTTTGAAAAACAGTTTGCTTCAGGATACAAAAAGTTTCAGGACACAAAATCAGTGTACAAAAATTGGTAGCATTTCTATACAGCAATAACTTTCAAGCTGAGAGGCAAATCATGAACATAATTCCATTTATAATAGCCACAAAAAGAATAAAATACCTAGGAATACAGCTAACCAGGGAAGTGAAAGATCTCTACAATGAAAATTACAAAATAATGCTGAAAGAAATCAGAGACAACACACACAGATGACAAACATTCCTTGCTCATGGATAGGAAGAATCAATATTGTTAAAATGGCCATTCTGCCCAAAGCAATTTACAGATTTGATGCTATTCCCATCAAACTACCAATAACATTTTTCACAAAATTAGAAAAAACTATTCTAAAATTCATATAGAACCAAAAAAGAGCCCAAATAGTCAAAGCAATCCTAAGCAAAAAGAAAAAAGCTGGAGGCATCATATTACTCAACTTCAAACTGTAACTACGAAGACATATTAACCAAAGTAGCATGATACTGGTATAAAAACAGACATGTAGACCAACGGAACAGGCTAGAGAACTCAGAAATAAATCTGCACACCTACAACCATCTGATCTTTGACAAAGTAGACAAAAACAAGCAATGGGGAAAGGATTCTCTATTTAATAAATGGTGCTGGGAGAGCTGGCTAGCCATATGCAGAAGAATGAAACTAGACCACTTCTTTTCACATATACAAAAATCAATTCAAGATGGATTCAGGATTGAAATATAAAACCTAAAACTATAAAAACACTAGAATAAAACCATTATACATAAGCCTTGGTAAAGATTTCATGATGAAGTCACCAAAAGCAATTGCAACAAAAACAACTAGACTAAGTGGAACCTAATTAAAGAGCTTCTGCACAGCAAAAGAAACCATTGAGTAAACAGAAAATCTGCAGAATGGGAGAAAATATACAAAAACTATGCATCCAACACAGGTCTAATATCCAGAATCTATAAGGAACTTAACAAGCAAAAAACAACCCCATTTAAAAATTGGCAAAGGACATGAACAGACATTTCTCAGAAGAAGACATACACATGGCCAATAAGCATATGAAAAAAGCTCAATATCACTAATCATTAGAGAATGCAAATCAAAACCACAGTGAGATACCATCTCACACCAGTTAGAATAGCTGTTGTTAAAAAGTCAACAAATAACAGATGCTGGCAAGGTTGCAGAGAAAAAGGAATGCTTATAGGCAGTTGGTGGGAATGTCAATTACTTCAGCCACTGTGGAAAGAAAGCAATTTGGAGGTGTCTCAAAGAATTTAAAACAAAATTACCATTTGACCCAGCAATCCCATTACTGGATAAATACCCAAAGGAATATTAATTGTTTTAACCAAAAGGTATGTGCACCTGTTCATTGTAGCACTATTCACAATAGCAAAGACATGGAACCAACCTAGATGTCAATCAACAGTGGATTGAATAAAGAAAATGTGGTATATATACATGCTATGGAATACTGCTCAGCCATAAAAACCAAATTAAGTTCTTTGCAGCAACATGAGCGGAGCTAGAGACAATTATCCTATGTGAATTAACACAGGAACAAAAAACCAAATACCACATATTCTCACTTACAAGTGGGAGTTAAACACTGAGTACACCTGGACACAATGGTGGGCACAGTAGACAATGGGGCCTACTTGAAGTTAGAAGCTGGGAGAAATGTGAAGTTTCAAAAACTACCTATTGGGTACTAGGCACACTACATGGGTAATGAAATCATTTGTACACTAAACCCCAGTGACATGAAATTCACCCATGTAACAAACCTGCACATGTACCCCATGAACCAAAAATAAGTTGGAAGAAACAAAACAAAGCAGGATGGCATTTCTTAAAATGTTAAATACATGCTTATCATATGACCTGGCCATCCTACTATTATTTTCCCAGGAAAAGTGAAAGCACACACAAATGTTTCTAGTAGTTTTATTTGTAATAGCCAAAAATTGGAAACAACCTAAATTAAGGTAAATTAATAAACAAACTCTGGTATATCCATATAACGGAATGCAAATCAACAATAAAAAGAAGTGAACAATTGATGCATGCAAAAACAATAATTGATCTCAAAATAATGCTGATCGAAGGAAGCAAGAAGAAAGAGCACATACCATAGGATTGCATTTGTATAACATTACAGAAAGTACAGACTTATGTATAGATATAGAGCAAATCAGAGGTGCCTGAGATTATGGAAAAGGAGAAGTGTGGGCAAGACAAAGGGCTGGAAAATATTACAAAGGGGGATTGGTGTGGTGGCTCATGCCTGTAATCCCAACACTTTGGGAGGGCGAGGTAGGCGGATCAGTTGTGGTTAGAAGTTTGAGACCAGCCCAGCCAACATGGTGAAACCCTGCCTCTACTAAAAATACAAAACTTAACCAGACGTGGTGGTGTGTGGCTGTAATCCCATCTACTTGTGGGGCTGAGGTGGTAGAATCACTTGAACCCAGAAGACAGAAGTGACAGTGAGCCGAGATTGTACCATTGCACTCTGCCTAGGTGACAGGATGAGACTCCATCTCAAAAAAAAAAAAAAAAGAGAAAGAGAAAAGAAAAGGCATGAGGAATCTTTTGGTAGTTGGGTATGTTTATTTCATTGCTTGGAATGATGGCTTCAAGGTGACAGTATACATGTCATAACTTGTCAAATTCTGCACCTTAAATATCTCCCGTTTATTAAATGTCTATTATACTCCCAAAAGATTTTTAAAAAGAAAGGGTGGAAAGGACTGTATTAACTATTTATTAAAATCTTCCTATAAATACTAGAACACTATCACAAAACAATTATTGTATATATGGAGAAGAGTAAAATACAATCTTTCGGTCCTGGCTACTTTTAAATTACATTCAAAAATGGCCTGCTAGGATGCATTAGGCAAGAAATAATAGGTGTCTTCTCATTTTCTCAGTATCTACTCTACAAATATTACATGGATGTATTTGAGGATGTTAGGCACCTTCATTTCCTTTGATTCATAAAATAGGGTGAGATTTCTAATGAGACACTTTGCAGCATCATTATTTTTGAGAGTATAAAACTTCCTTTTGTTCAGGAAATTATTAGGATATAGGATCAAGAGGTCAATAAAGAATGAGTAGTTCCAATGTCTCACCAACAGTCCAAAATTTCTTCACCTCTTTCCTTTCTCACTCGGATTGCAAATCACCACAAATCCCTAACTGATTCTACCTCCTTAATAGTCTGCCAAATGCAGCCACTTCCTTCCACCTCACTTCCCTTTCTTCCAGTAAATGAAGTGTTGTGATGGTCAGTTTAGTCAATTAACAATTTTTCTGACTGCCAGTTGAAATCCTCCAGTAAACTACACCCGGCAAAATGATCCAGTGATGGTTTTACCATTCTGTTTCTAATGGTGGATTTAATCCTGTGCAAAGGAAACATTTGACTTTAAAACCTGATGTGCTTACTATCTCTGCTTGTTCCTGTTCTGTATGAGCTCTCTAGCAAACTGGGGACACGCAAGTGGACTTTCTTTACTAAACACAGTCGCAATTGCTAAAAAATCAAGCAATGTACAGGATACAGAGGTGGCAAGTGAAAAATGAAAGCCTCTCTTTTTCACTGAAGTCTGAAGTCCTGATTTTTAACTGTCTCTGGAGTACCTAGGTCTCTCCTTTTAGAAATTCGGCTTCCTAGATAGAAAGATTTCCAAATTGGGGCTGATGTGTCAGCAAGACATTCATTGATATTTCACACTAAGTGCCTTCCATAAGTTATTGTAGTATCCTCATAACAACAGAAAGGTTTGCACCATTACAGGCTCTTTCCATATGGCGAATACACATTTATAGCATATAACATAACCAATTTCAAATTAGATTTTTCTCAGAGAAAATTTTTCTGTGCAAGGATTGATCTCTCTCTCTCTATCTCTCTCTCCCCCACCATCTCCCTCTCCCTCTCTCCCTCCCCCTCTCTGCACAGAGAAGCACACTACTAGCACAAAGCCCCTGAAAATAACTCTTTACAATCACCTCCCAATCAATAAGGAGCTTTATTTGCTGCATGTCACACCCTCTGTTCATTGTATTCACAAAGCTGAGTTGGCACAAAAGAGGCAGCACAAAGGCCAGCCTCAACTCTGAAGGGCCCTGTGCAGGACCTCAGAGCCTTGGGCTGGCTCCAAGTCTGCTGTTAACTCACTGTGTGGCCATGCCCCTTTTGGGCTTCAGTGTCCTCTGCTTTTAAACGAGACAGTTGGACCAAGTGATCTCCAAGGGATGACCAGATTCAGAAATTGTCTATTCCATGATCCTAGAGATAAGATAGGTGCATGTCATCTGTGGGCTGAGCTTCCAACCATTCAGTAGATGAAACTCAGGGCCTTTTTGAGCTGTGGAGGGAGGGTGAGAAAAGCATGAGCACCTTCCAAGATGGTTAGCCACTGGATCTGCGTCAGCCTCCTGATCGTTGCTTGTGGACACCATCACCATAGCAACTGAGGTGTCATTTAACACTGGGGTTTAGGGAAACTGTCAAGGTCTGTAATTTAAGAGAAACAAATTTTCCTTTCTGACTATGTTGGTATAATTCTCCCAATCATCCCACTTTAGCAATCAAATATACTTCCCTAAAAAGTACTCATTAAATCTACACAGGTATCTTGCCAAACCGTCACCATGATAGGTAGCCTGGTGGTAAAACGGAATCTGATATAGGAATTGGATTTGTCCCCTTGGTGTCCCATGTTCGCAACTGAAGTAATTTTATGGTGTTGTGAGTTCTTTTTCCTCTTAGGGCCCCACTTCCTAATCTGTGAAATAGTAAGTATGAACTAGGTATTAAAGTGTCTTTCAGCACAAATATTCTAACCAGAGATTTACAAATTGGTGGCACCAAGACAATATTCGGCCTGCAGATGTGATGTTTGCCCTATGCTGCACGAGCCGTCCTGTGTGAGTGTTGTGATTTGAACTTATTGACAACATTTAAAAATTTGGAGTTTTTTGAACATTTTGATTAGTCACATAATAATCCAGGTTTCTGGCTGCTTCTGAAAAATATCACCCAATCCAGTAACACTGGGCTGAAATTTTTCATGGCAACCTTTAGCTGCAGCTAAATAGCTGCTGACCTTCAGGCAAGGCCTGAATCCTCCAGTTCCTTCATTTCTACTACTTTTGAGATGATCACAGACTGAAATCAAATGTTAAATCACTCAATGTCTGACACCTGGACAGCTTGTCTCATTTACATCCTAATCCATACAGGCATTTGTGTTTTCAGCTGCTACTTAGCACTTTTAGGAAAGAAATGGCATGGGCCAGACTTTCTCTGCATCACTAATTCCCTCATTTGGCAATAATATTGGTGGGAGACAGAACTTGGGTCCAGTGGAAGCCTGCCTTGGACAAGGAAACTGACAATATCTTGGCTTCCTGGAACCCTCGCAGTAATCAACCAACTCTAATCAACCAAGCTTATGCCTCTGGGCAACCCTATCCATGAGTATACATCAGGAAAAGGCATTGGTATGTGACTTGGTCATATAATGCCTTGTGAAATCACCAAGTCGGCAACTTCTATGATTTGGGTTTTTCAGATGTGAAATAATTTCACACATAAGCAAGGTTCCTTCTAGAGCTAAAATTCTCTGAAGTAGTCTAAATATCTAGACATAGGCTCATATATAATATGCCTAGGTTTGTATGTATGCATGTGTGTGTTTCAGAGTTGTATATGTCTGCTTGCTTAAAAGTACATGTTTTGTGAAAGTAGAAACAGCATCTACATCCAGAATCATAACTAGTGATATAGGAGCTGTGCCAGGACAAAAATCGGGGGGAAATCTCATCCATAGCTAATGTTCCCTAAGACAGACATGGTCTCAGATCTCAACAGCAGAACTGACTCAGTGTGGAGAGGGTCACTGATAACTCACAAGTCAGGGCATGAACCTGTCAAAGAATGTCGGATGCTGGAATCCAAGGCCAGAGCAGAAAGTACACGAAAGGATCAGCAAAGTAGGTGTGTCTTTCTGTGCGCTAATACATGCTGCCAAAGGCCTTTCTTCTCCCCTTCTAGGTGCTAGTTTTATTAGGAAGTTTTAGCCCTGTGTCATCTTAGAGGAGAAACTGATACTTTATTACTTGATATCTGAAACTGTATTCCAGCTCTGCCTTCCAAATGAGACTCTTGCTGCAAAACCTCTTTGGGCTAAAGGGCCCAGACTATCAAATGGGTATCCAATCTCTGTACACTGGGAATATTGCAACTCAGGCTTGGTTGAAACACCAACTCTGCCAAGCCCTAGGTGTGACCTCGAGGGAGTTACCAAAACTTCCTGAGTCTCAGTTTCCTCCCCTGTAAAATGGGGATAATAATAATGCCCTCCACGTGATTTATGTAAGCATGGAGTTATTCCAAGTCAAGTACTTAGCACAGTGCATGAAATTTTTTCAGCCAATATTATTCTTATTCTTCCTCCTCCTCTTCCTCCTCCCCTTCTTCTTCTCCTCCTTCTTCTTCCTCCTCCTCCTCTTCTCCTCCTCCTCCTCCTTCTTCTTCCTCCTCCTCCTCCTCTCCTTCTTCTTCTTCTTCTTCTGCTTCTGCTTCTCCTTCTTCTTCTTTTCTTCTTCTCTTTTTCCTTCTCCTTCTCCATCACCTCCTCCTCCTCCACCTCCTTCTTCTTCTTCCTCTTCTCTTCTCCTTCTCCGTCACCGTCTCCTCCCCCTCCTCCACCTCCTCCTCCCCCTCCTCCTCCTTCTTCTTCTTCTTCTTCTTACTATGGAACATTTTAGAATCAATATTTACTACTACTAGTATCCATTATTAAATTTCTTCACTGTGCTATATACATGTAATATCCACAGCCCTATGGATACTATTACTATTGCCATTTAAGATGGGGAAACTGTCTCATTATGCTTAGAAAATTGTCCCAAGTCAGAGCCCAGCTATAAACCCTGTCTAATTGCAGTCTCTACTTTTAATAATGACCCTGTGCTCCTTCCATCAAATAACCTGTCAACAACATTGAGTAGAGAATATGAGAGACAATGCTTCTTTCATGTGGCTGAGTGAGTGAAGGTTTCCATATAGGAATTCAATAAAAATCTGTGGGTGACGATGAAAATGATACTCAGTTCCCTGTATATTTTTAAAGGTCAATTTGTTTATGAAATTTTGTGGGTTTTTTTCTTACTGAATTTAATTATTCTTAAATTCATACCATCTCCCAAAATTTGACTCTGCAATAGTCTCTTAAATTTTAAAACCTAGTTGAATTGAAGGGGAATGTTCATGCTGTTGAGAAGGAAACTGGCACCCTGCTATCCAGCAGTGTTCTGTAACGGACTCTTTTGGATATGTAAAGGAATTAGAATATGTCTTAGTATATGTGTTAACATATGTATTAGCATTGGCTATATATATTTGTAGAAACGAGGAGTCACTATTACCCAGAACGTTTAGACACATCAAATGTCCAATTGAATCTGAAATAAAAATCCCCTTGGAACAAAATAGGCCACGTTTGTCAGAAAATGACTCCCCAACTCTGTGAGCCACCCCGCCCCATCCCCAGCCTTGTTTTTTTGTTTTTCTCTACTATGCAGTCAGCCTGACTTTGGCAAGCAGTCAAGAAGTGAACAAGAGAGATGGAAGTGCTCTGGGTATCTAGCCCCTTACTGGCCGCTCAACCATGCAAGCTGTGAAACCCAGTTAGGAAAAAAAAAAATGTTGCCTTTCTTTTCCTCTCACCCCCTAACGAACTGCCTCTTTCTCTTCCCCACCATTACAGAAGGAAAACAATCAAAAGCATTAGTATTCCCGTGAAAAGGGCCAGTCACATAGGGGATGACTGCAAGCCCTTCGTAACCACTCCAGGGTGCTGCCAGGGCCTGAGAAGGGACAAACTCCAATTGCTCCAGTTCAAACTGGTCCTGGCATGGTCAGACAGAGGAGACAGAGCAGTGATTCACAGCAGGACGTGGTGCTTGCAGACTGACCGTGGTGCTTGCAGTCTCTCAGGACTCATTAGGGTCTCTTCTCTGACGAGATGATACCTGGTGTGCAAGTCTCCTTTTAGAAATGCATAGATTCTGCCATATATTTATTTTCTTCTTGGCCTCTTAAGAACAACTGGGAGCTCTTACCTAACCTGAAGTGTCTCCTTGTATTGCTTTCAGGAATTGGGACGCTCACTCAGGACACACTATGGTGCTTCAGCCAAGTGAAAGGCACTATCGAGATTGGAACCACAGAAGGTAGGAGAAACCCCCATATCCTTTTCCTTGCCTCCTTGGGAGTTTGTGCTGGTTTCAAAGTTAAAAACTTTCATCTTTGCTTCCATGAATCTAAGTCCCCACACACCCCAGAATTACGTTCTAAGCTAGAAATGGATTTAATAATTTCTTTCTCTCCTGTTTTTTTTTGTTTGTTTGTTTTTCCTGGTGAAATTTATTTTATTCCCACCAATGAGGCAGCACTGAAATGAACTTTCAGTAAAATAGGTTTGCAGAGACAGAGGCTAAACTAATCATGCCTTGTTTCAGGATGGTCTGTCAGCACTGTAGAATTCTGAGTCCAAACATTTTAAGACCATCAACCATAAATCTCTCCTTCCATTCTATGTGGAGGATCACTGCTTATACATGAAGCGCAGAGGGAGATTGGAGAATTCAAGTCTAGTCATATGACTTATGGGAACATTGAATCCCAATCTTGGCATATAATTGCCTTTCTGGTTCTCAGGAGACTTTTCTATTCCAGGGCCCTTTACCTGGGATAATGCATTAGATTTCCTCCTCCTGAAAAACTTTTAAATTTTCTTTATTTTCTTCTTTTGTAAGCCTGGACTTGGAGACCTCCATGACTCTCCCTAAGGGTGTCTGCCTTACAAAACACTGAATGATAGGCAATTGGAAGGAACTAGAATAGCACTTCTGGGTGTTTTAAATCATGGTTTAGCTTTTCTAGCAGAATGCAGTAGGGCTTGTCTGAAACAGATTTTGCTGCTTTGATGGTAGGTTTACATTCCATTCCAGATGTGGTAAAACACAGGTCTAAAACTATTTTTAAAGAATGATGAAGTGAACACTATAATCAAACTGACATGCACAAATACATGTGAATTTCTGGTCATCCTGTAGTATTTCAATTCCGAGTAAAACATAATTTGAGTAAAAATTAATCCGATAATTTGAAAAGGGTAGTTTATTTACAATTTTGCCATAATTTCTTTTTAGAGAATCTAATAGTGGGTGACCAAAAACCAAATACTCTATGTTTACAAAGTAGGAAAAAGCACAGTAAAATAAGTTAATAAATACATCTATATAAAATTAAAAGAAATTGATGCAATGACTGCACATATTTATAAAGTACAGTGTAATGTTTTGATGTGTGTATATTGTGTAATGATATCAAACCAAGATAATTAGCATATCCATTACCTCATACATTTGTCATTTCTTTGTGGTAAGAAGATTCAAAATCCTTTCTTCTAGCCTTTTGGAGATAACAGCATATGGTATTGTTAACCATAGTCACCCTACTGTGCTATAGAACAAAACTTATTCCTCTGATCTATGACTTTATACCTATGGACCAATCTCTTTCCAACTTCCTACCACTCCCCCAGGCCTCTGGTAAACACTATTCTGCTACTGTCTACTTCTATGAGATCAACCTTTTTAGATTCCTGATATGAGTGAGAAAGTGTGGTATTTTCCCATCTGTACCTGGCTAATTTCACTTAATATAATGCTTTTAGGTTTATCCATGTTGCCACAAATGACAAGATTTCATTTTTTTATGGATAAGTAATATTCCATTGCATATACATATATATGTATATATATATATATATATATATATATATATATCTCACATTGTATGTATCTATTCATCATCTGTTTATGGACACTTAGGTTGAGTTCATAATTTGGCTATTGTGACTAGAGCTGCAATAAACATGGGAGAGCAGATTACTCTTCTATGTACTGATTTTATTATTTAAATATAGACCCAGTAGTAGGATTACTGGATCTAAAATTATACTTGTATATAGAATCCTTTATTTTTGAGATGAATTGTCAAATAGAGCCTTACAAAAAAATCCTTCTAAAGACCCATGAAGACATAGAAAGTTATCAATCTCATTTTATATCACTTAAAAAAACTTTGTCTATCTTCTAGCACTGTGCTAGACATTAGAAACTTGTTTAAAAGGAAGGAAAAAATGATCTATTCTCTAACCTCATGGATCTTAAGAAAACAAAGTTCAAGTTAATCTGTTGTTTTAAATTTTGGCCATGATTCAAAATCACTTGAACTTTTTCAACAATAGACTCCCAGGTCTCCAAGAGCTACTGCACTAGGGTTTCAAGGATTAGGGTGATACAATGTGTTTTAATTAGTTTACTCAGTTAATTCTGATGTAGCGGACTGGCATTGGGCACCACAAGGCTAGATGACTTGTTCCAAGTTATCCATTATTCTCTTACTCTGCACTTATATCTTGTCCTTGTTACTGGCTTCCCGTTGATTATGAGAATTCTGAGTGTCTGCTTTAACTATAGGTCTTACCAGCTGCAGACTTATTATTTGCTTAAGACAAATTAATAAGATAATACAGATACAGCACTGGCGGCCACAGTGCTCAATACTTTGTAAGTACTTGATATTTGTAAGCTATTATTATAAATACTATTATGATTAGACCCTCATTGTAAATTAATCTTCACCAAAACCTTATGACAGGGAAGAATTTTTATTTCCCCTTTACCTAGCAGGATATTGAAGTTAAGCAAACAAACAAAAAATATTAAGTACATTGCCAAAGACACTGTAGCTTAAATATGGGTGAGGTAGTTTTCAAATCTAGTCTTTGGGACTCCAAAGTCCCTACTCTTTAAACATTGTTTTGAAAATAGAGATTCTGACTTAGTACTCTGGAATGAGGGCTGGGAATGTGCATTTTGCACACATGCCTTTAATCATGAATACAGGTGAACTGACGACAGGTTTAAATGTTTACTGTGCATGATACAAAAGTAGCCTGCTTGAACTGATTGTTAATTGGGTCAGAGTCAGGATCAAAATGACAGTCAATCACTATTTTGTTTAGAAAATGCACTTTAAAATAGCGAATAAAGGCAGACACTTTTTAAAAAGAAGAATTAGGCTGGTCACAAACACACAAACACTGGCGTAGAAGTTCCCTGGCCAGCACATCTTAGATGTCATTTAACCTCCACTAATACTGCCTCAGTGGAAATTGAATGTTTGTTGACTGAGTTAATAAATGACTTTCACTTGCTACTGGTTAAAAATCAAATTTCTTTTGGTTTAATTGGCTTAATCTACCCAAGTTAATTTCCTATATGATCGAAGTCAATAAAACTTATTCGGCTTTCCCTTCCAGATTACTTATTCCTATTAATGGCTTTTTCTATTTCAGTTCTATCACTTTCTAGCTGGCTACCTTGGCAAGTTAATTAATGTCTCCACACTTCAGTTTTCCTCATGGACAGAATGGGGATAATAGTATAGTTATCTATTATGCTATAAGGGCTAGGAATGTGTGTGTGTGCGTGTGTGTGTGTGTATACACACATATATATATGTGTATATATATTATATATATGTGTATATATATTCTATATATTATAATATATACATATGTATACATTGTATATATATTATATGTGCACATATATAATATATATACACATATATGTTATTATATATTAAATATATGCATGTGTATATATATTTTATATGTATACATGTACATATATGTGTATATATTGTACATATATAATATATTACATATATAACACACATGCATAATATATATGTATGTGTGTGTGTGTGTGTGTATATATATATCAGACCATTACCAGTAGATTGTTGTAAGATGTTCAAATGGCATCTTGGTGCAAGATATTTATGTGGATCTGAGGTATCAAGTAGTAGACTAGAACTTTTTCACATGTCAAATTATTCTATAGGTCTTTAAATGAATGATACTGTGAGTTCAACAATAAACATTTAGTGAGTGCTTACAATATCAAACGTACTGCCTCAGAAAGTGAGAGGGTTGTAAAGATAAATAAAATATAGTCCAAGCTCTCAAGAAATGCACCATTGAAGGAGAGACAGAATATGGACCAGAAAAATAAAGTATCATATCAAACAGAACACAAGGTAAAGTGAGCTACGGATAAATGTGCTTAGGCTAAAGCCTACAATGCTTTGACTACCAAAAAGGTAGGAATCTCACACATTTGGGGGAGCAAAATAGATTTGTGGGAAGAAAGCCTTTAAAATAAACCTTAAATAATTTCTGAAAACATAACATTGTTTTATTTTTCTGATTTTTCTGATTACTAAAACAACATATTTTCAGAGTAAAAAAGTTTAATTTAACCAATAAAAATCAGAAAATAAATGTCATTCATAAACCCACAACCCATAGGTCAGCACTGACAAAAGCTTATGGTATATTTTTCTTTTTTGTTTGTTTGGGTTTTTTTTGTTGTTTGATTGTTTTTTCCAGCACAAGTGACACAGAATATGGTATATATTTCTAACCTCTTGATTATGCATATATGGTCATTAATTGATTCAGTCAATAAACAAGCACTATGTGTCAAATGCTGTGCAAGGAACTGATTAGTTTATACCACACAATATCAATATGATTTTTCTTTACCAAAATGGAGTCATAATGAAAATAATATTTTGTCAATTGATGTTTTTACTTAACAATGTATAGGATTATCTTTCATATAATGAGAGGTATGTATACCCTAGTTTATTTACCTATAATTTCAATATTTATAACATTGTTATGAATACCTAACAGTATAATCTTTACATTTATCCAGAAAAAGCAGTGAGATATAGTAATTAAGAGTATATGTTTCACAGTTAAAAATACCTGGTTCAAATTTGGCTTCACCTACTTACAGGCATGGAGTAAGTTACCTAACATTTTTTGTGATTCTATCTCCCGATATGTAAAATTGGGATAATAAAAGCTATCCTGAAGAATTCTTATAATATAATTAGATATATACTTTAAACAACATGGCACATAGACACTATTCAATAATTATGATTAGCTACTGTGATTATATCTCTGGGACACATTCTCAAAAATACCATTCCTTGGACAAGCTTTATAAGAAGTCTGATGAGAGACAATGTGACTTTATTAGAGTGGAGAAAGTACACATAAAAAGATAACAGGCTCCATACACGTTTTGGAGGCAATAGGCTAGATTTTAGGGGAGAAGTAAACTAAGGAATTAAGATGGTTTTCAGGTTTTAGCTTTTTAGCTTTGAACAATTGGGTGGTCGTGGGCACCAGTTATTAACACTGAGGAACCTGAAAAAAGAAAGATTTGGGGAGAAAAATACTGAGCTTCATTTTGAAAGTAATTAATGTTAAGTAGCTATAAGATACAAAGGCATAAACATCAAGAAAGAAGTTGTGTATATACGAGTCATATATATGTCTTAAAGAGACAATCTGAGAGATACAGATGGAAACTGGGAAGCCTCAGCATGCAGATGGTATTTGGAACCATTGAACTGAATGGGATCACATAAGTCATTGCAGATCATGTGGACATGCAGTCAACAAACGATTTGCTGATGCCCTAAACTTTCACTTCTACTGCTGGTTAGGATGCCATCTAAACACTGTTGACTTAGTTTAGTTATTGGAAGATACTTGCACATTAAAGTCTCTGATTTACCATGTGCAATGCTTATATTTGATTTGCTTAGCAGGCATATTTCATATATGATTTCATTGCATGGAATTTTATATTATTTCATCATTAGAAGTACTTTACATGCTGGAAATTGCCCACTCGATATCAGACAACTTCTTGAGACTTGATGTCTGATTTTGTACATGGGAAAAAGAATTATCTGGTGGGGTTTCCGTTTTTATCCCAGCTATAGCATATAACCATTTTCTTTACAATACCACAATTCTGGGGTGCTTTGTTCCTCATTCTGCAGTTCTTTGATGTCCCATGAATAAGATGAAGTAATCTTCATCTTATTCATGGGAAATAATTGTGGCATTTATTCTGTTTTGCTACATGGGCATAACATTTTTCCTTCCCTCCCTCTGAAAAGATCACTCATATAGAGGGAAGGATGAGGCATTCTGTCGATTCCACTTTCTAATGAAAGAGAAACATCAATTTGACTGTCAATGCGATGTGAGGTGCGTTTCATATACCCTAAAGTAAAAGCCAACAACTGTGACTTCCTTGCAAAGAGGAATCCTCTACCTATAACATTTGCAAAAATGTTTCATCTTTTTATGGATGTTTAAGAAATTTGAGGATTATAGGAATGATTTTTCAGCTTCCCTTCGATGAATATGACTCTTGGCTGTCACCAGAAAAAAAGAAAATCCAATTGGGTTGTCTCAAAGCAGTATAAAGACTTGTGACCTTCTCCTCATTTTACAGAAAGAAGTCAGTGATTGACAAATAACCTTTCTTAGATGTTTAGATGTTCATTACAATAACTGTAACTTCACCCTACAGATCTTAGCCAAAATGATGTAAAATGGACCTTTACTTGCCTTGTTCTTCCCACTCCTGAATACAGGGCAAAGTACTGGCACTGTTAGGAATTCCCATTTCAGGGAGAAGAAATACTATCTTTTTGGACAGAAGCTTTCTATGTCAGCAACTCAAGGGGATTTTTAATTAGGTACCAATTTGAAATCAGATAATCCCTCACTTTCAACTTGGTTCAGTTACTGAGTTAGTGACTTTGGACAGGTTACTAAATGATTTTCAAACCTTATTCTGCATATGAATCCCCTGGGAAGAGTGTTAAAATGAATATTGCTAGATTCTACCTCTAGAGATTCTGATTCACTAGGTCTGGGACGGAGTCAAAGAACCTGCATATTTCACAAGCTTCCCAAATAATTCTAATAGTTTGATCCAAGAGACACATTGAGAAATTCTGTTCTTTCTTTTCTTACATCAGAGGGCTATTCTAAGAGCAGAGAAGATAGAAAATCTGAAGCTGCTTTGAGTGCATTTAAAGGAAACCAGAATGCCAATAAATATGAGATACTGTGCAACCAAGTTCTCTACCTCAGGGACTGAAGGGAGTGAAAACTCTCTCTCTGTGTATCAAAAAGAAGTGGAGATCTCTTCTCTGCACCCGGTAGGCTACAAAGGTATTTCCTATGCAACTTCACTTTGTATGGTGCTCCAATCTGCCAGAAGAAAAATTGGAATGATTATGAACATTGGAATGTTGTGCAAGATGAAAGCATTTTTTCTCAGCTGTGATGGAGAATGTCTTGGTGTGAGAAGGCTTGCTGTACTCTGCAGGTGGGCTGGTGAGAAGTGAGCTCTGTGGAGGAAGGGAAGCAGGTTCTTTGCGTAACACCGAAGGCAAACATCCTGTTCTCTTTGTAAGCGTTAGGTAATTAAATATTTCCTAGCCAAGAAAGAGAAAAAAAACTCCATGGCTATTTATTTCATCCCTTCCCTAATGCCAATCACTTTAAATGTGTTTAATTAACAACTATTTATGGAGCGCCTACTATGTGCTAGGCACTGGGCTGGGTAATGAGGCCAGCCATGGACAAAAGCCTGCTACTCCCCTCCAATAAGCCCTGAACACTTTCCTGAAGACATCACCCAGCATGGTTTTTAATGACAATCCAATGTGATTGTGGAAAGTGCTAGAAAAAAGTAAGTTACCCAACTGACACTGGGAACAGAGCACAGAAGGCTTGCTAGAGTAAGATTGGCCAGATTGGAAGTCAATCAGAGACCTAAAGTAGGAACAGGAATTAGCTAAGACTTCTGGGTACATAGACCCACATTTTATTCATGGTTCAATTATTCTCTCGGGCTATTTGCTCAGATTCCCTGGGTGATCGCCAACTTGAAAAAATGAAAGGATATGTTAATAAGATCTTTGAAAGTGCTGCACAATACCTGGCCAGGGTAGAGTAATAATAATGATAATTCTGTTTAATCAGGCTTCACAAGACCAGACTCCTTGATGATTGCTTTCAATGTGTTATCCCATTCCACCTTTGCCACAGTACTAAGATATGAGGCAGGTACCAGCTTAAGCCCATTTAATAGTGGAGGAGATTGAGACTCAGAAAGCATAACAACTTAGCCATTTGCACAGCAGTCTGACCTCAGAGTTGGTGTTCTCAACTACTGTGATAGAGCACTCCTGGAAAGTAGCCTGATACCAAGCAGGGGCTTAATAAGTATTTATTGAATGAATATAGCCTTCAGTAACTAATAAATGTCAACCAACCAAAAAAATCAATATTACCATTAATACAAAAATAATGGATATTTTTAGATAATAAAAAAGCTCATTCAAAACAATCCATTACAAATACATAAGTCTTTTCTTTTAAAAAGTATGGGTCATATATGTCTTATAGCCCATAGAAGATAACTAGAATTGGTCTTGCCAACAAAGAGATAGTATAGATATTATAGATAGTAGACCTATTTTTCTTTATGAGGAGATTAAGGCAGCTAGAGATAAGCTTTAAATTGCCCAAGGTCCTACAGACAGCAGAAAGCAAATTTTTAAATCCTACACCAGAGATTATTCTACTGCTCATCTTCCTCTGGATGCACAACTGTGAGTTTAAGACATGGTTGACTGTCTTGAAGATGCAGGGCACAGGACACCAAGGCAGCTCAAGGGAAATCCATCATGCTTTCAAGATGCTTTCAGCTGCAACAGAAAACTTCTGTCAACATATCTGGAATAGGAAAAGAATGATCTCTTCCTCAGTTCTGCGAATATCCATTGAGCACCTACTATGTAGTCAGCATTCTAGGCACTGGAGATTCAATAGTGGACGGGCTAGACAATAAGTATAATAAACAAGTGGCATTAAAATATGAGGCTATAAATACGAGAAAATAAACCAATAGGGAGTACAGGGATGTGGTGTTCTCTTTTAAATAGGACGGTCAGGACTTCATGCAAATGACATTTGAGGAGTGAAAGGCAGAAGACAAAGAAATTCATTGTGTGACTATCTGGGGAGGAGAGGTCCAGGTAGAGGAAACAGCCAGTACAAATTCCCTGAGCCATGAGCTTAACTGGTATGTTTAAAGACTGGACTTGAGGCCAGTGTGTCTGAAGTTGAGTAGGCAAAGGAAGAAGTTGTGAACGATGGAGACAGATGACGGCAGACAGATGCAAGGCGGGACCTTATAAACCATTATAAATACTTGGTCTCCTGCCTGAATGAAATAAAGAGCCACTAGTTGAAAAATGCTCTTTCTAGCAGCAGCTCAATTAACGGACCACTGTCAGAAGAAGGAATTAGTTGAAAGGTTATTGCAATAATCCAGTTTTTCACATAATAAGTCACAAGTCAGGGACCCCCCAGAGCTGATAAATTCCCTAGGTGAAGCACAACATAGAGAACTCAGATCTTCTCTATCTCTCTGCTTTGCTGTCCTTGGAATGTCAGCTTTGTCCCAAGACAACTGCAGCAATTCTGGATGTTACTCTGAGATAAACCAACAATGTCAAGTGAAAGGACATTCTGATTATTTTTTAAAGCAAGGAACCTTTTCCCTCAGATATCCCTAGAAAATTTCTTTTGATGTCCCCTTTGCCACAGTCTAAGTCAAATGCCCACTTTTAAACCATCCATTGGCAAGGAGAATGGGAGTAGGCTAACTAGCTTTATACAAACAGGTTTGCACCTGAGTTTGGTATAGGATCATCATCCCTGAGTGGAAGATACTACAACAAAATCTAGACTTTGCAGCAAGGAATGAGGGTGCAATTCAAGGTAGTCTAACAATAGTATCAGCTACAAGAAAAATGAGACTGATAAGACTTAACTAATTCTATTGCTACCACTGTGCAAAGAATGGTGGGTCATTGACTTATTCTTTGAAAAACGTGGCTCAAGCAAATCGAGACACCAAGCTCCTCTAGACTGACTTGTCTTGAAACTGGGGCCTGGAGTGTGTGAGAAAATTATTTGCCTTTTTGTAAATGTTGCTAATTAATCAAGCTCAGCATCATCCTACTTACTTCCTATGTTATTAGTTAATGGAATTTAAAAGCCAAGAATAAATAATTAAGCACATGGACACCGTGGGATGGTTCCTGTTTTTTTGCTCAAGGTTTCAAGTAACCGTTGTGACTTTTTCTTAGTATATTTATTTTTAGTCTATCATACAGAGTTTTAAAAAAGAGAGTATAGCTAACTTTATACCAATTTAGTTGGAGGTAAAAATATTGAATTTTATTCATCCATGTATTCAGTAAATATATATTAGGCAGTAGGTGCTGGAAACACAGCAGCCCTCAAAATAGCCACAGTCCGTGGTATTAATGGAACTC
This sequence comes from Cebus imitator, assembly GCF_001604975.1. Taxonomy (NCBI): domain Eukaryota; kingdom Metazoa; phylum Chordata; class Mammalia; order Primates; family Cebidae; genus Cebus; species Cebus imitator. The sequence goes on along the minus strand of NW_016107804.1, from coordinate 1,012,901 downwards.
ACATTCTAGTGCAGAGATCAACAATAGAAAATGCAAGCTTACAAAGACACAAGATATTTTCCCATGATGACACATGCTATAACGAATATAAAATGTGCTTGCGTGGGAGTGGCTAAATGAAGGAATGAGGAATGGCACATTACATGGCTTTTCTATGAAGGCTTTTCTGAAGAGGTGACATTTAAGCTAAGAGGCAAATAGTGAGTAGAAACCATGTTTAAAAAAACTTATGGGAACAGTGGTTAGACACAGGAAACAAGTGCAAAGGCCCTGAGATAGGAACAATCCAGGCATGGCTGGAAGGAAGCCCAGGATGACTGGATCATCAATAGGGGAAGAGTCTATGTTGAGGTTGTGGAGGGAAGCAGAGGCAGGTTCAGTTGTGAGCTTTAAAGCCATGGTAAATACTTGTGTCTTATGCTGGGTACAATGAAAAGCTTTCAGGATTCTAAGCATGGAAGTACTCCGATGTTTTAGGCCCTGAATCCTAGGGCATTTCGCCTCAATGGAGAATTTTCAATAACATAATCTTCCTTATAGTTGTATTGTGAGAATTAAACCTCACCTCTAAACTCAACTATTTTTCTTTGCTTTGTGTTTGCGTCCAACCTAGAGGTTTTCATACCTCATCTCTCATAGTAAAATGTTGTCTGTGGTCTGAAGCTCATTGTGGTATCTTTGCCCAGGACCAATCGGATTTTGTGAATGTTACAGTGTTAGTCAGTGCCCAAAAGTGATTTTCAAGGCATTGTTGAGATCACTTAAATTTGGGGGGTCCTTAGACCTGACCATGTCCTTTCAGTTTATAGTTTAGGGAACTTAAGATCTATTGTTTTTTTCATTTTATTTTTTTTACCCTGCATGACATTTTCATAATTTTATTAGCTGTTTCTTAAGGGTCATTATTATATATTGTCTCATGGGTGATTTTTTTCTGATTGCGATTTAAGGCAACCTTTCCCAAAATTATGGCACAGTTATTTCTCCATGTGCGCTTCTCAATCTACACCATTAATCAAATGTACCAGGTAATTTTAATGTTGGCAGGTCTATACCAATGATATTCAAGCAGTAATGATTTCCAAATATTGATATTAAGTGCCTATTTTCCAAGGAAAACTGACGGCAGTTTTTTACAGCTTACCATTCATGCATGCTTCAGAATTTATGTTCCTGTTCTTTTTTTAGTCAATGATTCATGTAAAGCACAGCTTCTCATCAGACATACCTGAGAGAGAATATTTTTCTAGTAAATGTTTTACAGCTTGCTGAAGATAAGATGTCTTTTTAAAATATTGCTATTTAATAGCAGTTTATACCAAATTCATGAAACTAAAACAGAAAAATTAACAGACTTTATTTTCAAAACAACCAAAATATTACTGTTTAAAAACGGGCATTTTTTTCACATAAAGTAATACTCTTTGTGTTTTTAATGGAAACTTGAGGATATTAGAAGGACTTTATCATAGTTAAAAGAATGAACTGTGAACAGATGGCCTGGATTTGAATCCCAATCCGACAACTTTCTGTGTCCCTTTGAATAGATTACGTAACTTTATTTTGACTTAACTTCACTTTACTCCTCTATAAAATGGGATAATAGTAGTTTCTCTTTCATAGACTTGTAATGAGGATGAAATAAAATAATCCACACAAAGTACAGAGCTTGTGCTGATGAAAACACAGATTATAAGAAAATAAAAATGACTCATCATTCTATGACCCAGATCATTTTTTTAATGTTTAATATGTGATAAGTTTAGTAAACTCTCTCTAAATGAACTTAAAATGGCCATCAGATCCATGTGTTTACTAAAAAAATGATTTACACCTGGGTGCACACAAAGATTACACTTCATCTTTGAGAAGAGCAATAAACATCTGTAGAGGGTTCTAGGCTCCACTTCTACAGACATGATGTCAGAGCAAGTGGAAGAAAATTACAGACAGCTAGTTGTCTCTACATTACCAACAAACATGAACAATTAATTAGCACTTCTTACACCTAATCAAAGTATTGTTTGCCCACATGATGTTAATGAACAAATAGGCAACTGTGTGATTAAACACTTAGATTCATAGCGTGTTGGAATTTGGAGGAAACTGGAAGATCTTTTCTAATCTACCCACTTATAGATAGAGAAGGTGGGGTACAGAAAGGAAAACAGACAATGAAGTTATGAGTTTCCTTGTCATATTACCATTTAATGTTTCCACCACTCTGGTTCCCCTGAGGCATTATGGGATTAGAGTATCTGATATCCCTTCCAGTAAAGAAACAAAGGAGTATTACTCAGCCTGGAAAAAGAAAGAAAGCCTGTCATTTGGGACATCACAGATGAATCTAGAGGACATTATGTTAAGTGAAGTAAGCCATGAACAGAAAGGCAAATATCAGATGATCTCACATCTGTGGAATCTAAAAATGTCAAACTCATAGAACCAGAGGGTAGAGTGGTAGTTACTAGGGGCTGGGTAAGTGGAGGTTGTGGATACAAGGAATACAAAATTTCAGATAGACAGAAGGAATAAATTCAAGAGTTCTTCTGTTCAACATGGTAACTATAGTCAAAAACAAGGTATTGTATACTTGAAAATTGCTGAGTAGATGTTTAGTGTTCTCATAAGTAAACATTAAGTATGTGAGGTAATGCATACGTTAATTAACATAACTTAGCCATTCTAAAATGTATACATATTTTAAAACATCATGTTGTACACCATAAATGTAGACAACTCTTTGTCAATTAAAAATAAAAACCACCAGCCAGGCACAGTGGCTCACGCCTGTAATCCCAGCACTTTGGGAGGCCGAGGTGGGTGCATTACCTGAGGTCAAGAGTTTGAGACCAGCCCAGCCAACATGATAAAACCCCATCCTACTACAAATACAATGATTAGCTGGGTGTGGTGGCAGGTGCCTGGAATCTCAACTACTCAGGAGGCTGAGCTAGGAAAATCACTTGAACCTGGAAGGCAGAGGTTGCAGTGAGCTGAAATCACACCACTGCACTCCAGCCTGGGTGACAGTCTCAAAAATAAATAAAATAAATTAAAATCCTCCTGACCATCAAGCAGATGTTAACATTTTCTATCTCCATTGTATCATCCAGCTGTTTTCTTTAACCTAGATGGTGATTAAATGGACAGATATGAAAGGAGGAAAGATAGTAGCCCTCCAAGGGCCTTGGTATTGTCTTTTGGCCAACACGCAGGCTAATCACATCAGCAGAGGGGTTCAATACATGTATTTGGCTCTTGATGAAGCCTGGCTCCTCTGGGCTTCTCTAAGTCTTCCTCAGAAACTGCTGACATTTCCCAACTTCTCATGGGCAAGGGAATTTTGATAATACGAAAAAAAAATCATAATTAGAAACGGCTTTCTAGTAGTTCAAGAAAGGCATTAAGACAGGAGCCATATCTATCTTATTTGTCTAATACAGTGCCTGGCACTTACTGAAAGCTCAATGAACTTAACATTGAAGAAAAATTATAGTCAGCACTGAGCACATCCAGCATTCCAGGTGCTAGGTTCCTGACGTGTCAAGCACTTTCTAAGGTCTCACTTCTTAGCAGAGGCTACATGACACCATAATGAAGAGCACAAGCTCCAGAAAAGCTCACCCAGGTTTGCAGTCCAGCAAATCTGCTATATGAGTATGGCATTTAATTTTAATCTGTGCCTCAGTTTCTTCATCTGTAACATAGGAATAATAATCGAAGGCACATCCAGGGCGCTTGTGTGGATTAAATTAGCTTACATGTATTTACATCACAGCATGGAATACAGTCAGCATTTGGTAAATGCTTGCTCTGTCATTATTTTGTTAGCATTACTTAGCTACTCACTCCATAGGCCCTGTAAAGGAGATATTCTGATACCTAGATTTTGGCAGAGGAAATTGAGATTTGAAGAGCTTAAAAAATGGAATGTTTCTACGAAAATTACCATTAGTCACTGGAAAACCTATGATTTAAACCTAGAAGGTAAACATTCAAGGGACTCAATAATGGTTCTCTGTGGTGGTTAAGAGAGCAGACTTAACCACCTGACTCTGGAGTCAGTCTGTCAGGTTTGAATCCAGCCCGAATCAGGGCCCTGTTATTACCAGATGTGGATCCTTGAATAGGTCCTGCTGAGCCTTGGGGTCCTGAGAATAATAGATCCTATCTCACAGGGATGTTACAAGATTTAAAAGAGATAATGCTTGTTGGCATTTAGCTCACGGACCCGCAGTCAGCAGGCACCCCATAAACTCATTTTTGTCAATAGTAACAATAGCTGTAGTCAATTCCAGTTGCTTCCTCCAAAAGCCCTCCCAAGCACCCTGGAATCATGCTTGGCTCTGCCTTCCGAACTTCCTTATACACCCCCTACTCATGTACTCCATCATTAAGTCATATGTCATTTTTCCTCTTTTCTCTAAATAGGTCAATGCCTCCAACCCCTTGACCTCACTCCAGCCTCATTGCCACTATCTTTGTTTGGACACCATCTTCTCTTCTCTGCATATTGAGGCAACCTCTTTGACTTACCCCCACTCTCATTATTGTCCCGACCACCTCCAATCTATTCTTCATACCGTGTCCAGAGTAGTATCTCCAGTGTGTACCTAGGTCACTTGCTTCCCCAAGAGCTTCATTGGGTTTCATTACTCAGGATACCCCCAGCCTCACTCACCATCCTCCTCATGTACTCTCTCCTCCATGCATCCCCTAATGCCATATCCCCTCACCTGCAGCACTACATACATACCGTCCCCTTTGTCAGAAATATTTTCATCCTCTCTTTTTCTTGCAACCCCGTATTCATCATTCAAATCTCAGTTTTGGTTTTATTTTCGCAAGTAAACCTTTCTTAACCCTGAACTCTGAGTTTGGTGACCCTTGTAGAAGGTCCTGAATGGTCTCCAGCATACACTTACTAAATGCATTATAATTTTCTTCTCATATGTTTCCTCTACTAGACCATGCTCTGCATAAGGACAGGGTCATATCTAACATGTCTGCTACAGCTACTTGCTGCTATACAACTACAAGTTGTTAAGCGTTCCTAGTGCCCAGCACCATGCCTGGCATATACTAAAGCTTAACAAATACATATTGAATACATGCATGATTAAATGAAAGAAAGAATACTAACTTTTCAATCAGCAAGAAAGACCAAGAAGACAGGAGACTCCAAGAAAATTCATTCTAGTGCCCAAAGTGACATTCCTTACTGCTAAGTTCAACTCCTTGTCAGTGTACTTGGTTTATGGAATGCCTTTGAGTTTAAATAATTTATCATAGAATAGAACTGTCATTTTTCAATGTGCCGGTATCAGTGGATGCCTAAAGAGCTACGCAGGACCAAACGGCAACAAGCTTATATGTTTAAGTTTTCCAAACACGTTTACAAATGTTGTTTCATATACCATATTGTTTTGATTTATATACCAGACTTGTGGGAGAATGAGGTGAGCAAACTAAGGTATGAAGAATTACACAAAGATCTTAGTTCTCCTTTCTTCTAATGAAAATGTTATTTACCCACATTATGCTGTCTAATGTACAATTATTGTGTCCATTATCACAGCCTAGGTCTCTGAGGCCATATTGCTGTAAAGCAGTGATTCTCAATCTAGGGTAATTTTGCACCCCCGAGGATATTTATGATGCCAGGAAATATTTTGGATTGTCCTGACTGGGGGATGGGAGGTGTGCTACTGGCATCTTTTGGGTAGAACACAGTGACACTACTAAACATTCTGAAACAGCCCCATCTCCCCCACACAACCACACAACGATTACCTCATCCAAAATATCAATAGCGATGAGCTTGAGAAATCCTCCCGTCGAGCAAAGCTCATAGGCTGAAACAGCAAAGGGGGAGGTAACTGTGTAAATCTCTCCAGATGTAATCCAGATGTAGAGGAACTGGTGAGTACATACCCTGTTAAAGGCATGAAGTTTGAATTAGAAAATATCATACTCTGCAGGCCAAACAGAGCTCTTGTGCAGGCTGCGGTGAGCAGTGTAACACTCCCAGGGGAAGGTCCTCGCTGAATGAGCAAATCTGGCTCCTTACTGTCAGAACAACAGGAACAACATTTTCTCTCCTGCTACCTCCTAAAAGATTTACTATTATGGCCTCTCAGAATCCAGAGGAAAGCTGGGTTAAAAGTGTTTTCTTGAAAAGACGTTAAACCCAATCACTCAAACGCCTATTCGGTATCTCTAAGGGGTAGCCTACGGGTCAGAAAACTAAGATCTTGCCGCCTAGATTCATGTACGGGGTTGCTTTCAAATCCTCTAACGTTCTCATCTGTCCAAAAAGAAATAGGCTGCCTGATCCTGGGGAAGGCTCTAAAGCCAAAATAGATATCACAGTCAGAGAAATCCTTTAAAAATATTGTTTCATATCTGCATAGTGCTTCCTTTTCATAATATTCATGATATAATTAAAATGCAGAGATGTCCAGGAAGGAAGCAGACAATTCCTTCTGCAGAACGGGAAGCACATTCTGGATTTACTTTGGAATGCTTTCTTTTTATGAAGACTTTGAGGCATTATATATACTGAATAATTGGAACATTTTTTATTCAGCTTGGACAAGAAATGTTAAAGTCCACTATTTCTGAACAAGAGCTAATAAGTGCATAGCCCAAATACAGCAGTTGAAATCTGCTTTATATATTTAAAATATGTTTTATAATTCCATTAATTTATAATTAATAGGAGAAAGAGTGAATTTGAGCTGTTTTAATAAAACTGTTACTGCTATCTCTTACCAGAAGGCTCTTCCCACTTATATCTCCACATATATAAATTCTTCCTCTTCAAAGCCTATCCCAGATGCCACCACCTCAGGAAGTCTTCTTGGAATTTGTCCCAATGTTCCATTTAGGTGTGAGAGTTTTCTACTATGCACTTTATCTGTTACTCTCTTTTGGCCCTTCTATGATATTCATATATTTGTTTTTTAATTTTGTCTTTTCTATCTCTTCCCTTCCTTCTCTCCTTCCTCCCTTCCCCCTCCCTTCTTTCTCCTTTTCCCCCTCCTTCCCTCCCTCCCTCCCTTTTACATTGTGTGCCTATACATGCAACTAATCTCACAGTCCTTGGCACCATGTCCTAGGAATCACAAACTTCCAACACATATTGGATCTTTGGAGGCACTGATAGGCAGGTGTGTGAATTTGGCTAGATTTCTTCTACATGATTATGGTAGTCATTGGCAAACCCTTTCTTTCAAATAGGTCAGAATTAAATTTGCCCACCCCTAATCAAATACTCACAAGTTCCAAATAAGTAGACACAAAATTTTAGTCTCATTCTTGGTGCCGTGTCCTATACTAGAGTGCAGGGGAGATAATGTTCAGACCAGGCAACTCAGAGAGCACAGTGGCATGGGACAGCCTGTGCAGAGGAGTGAGCGGAGAGCCTGTCCTGGAATATTGCCTCCTCCACTTGCTTGCAGTTGACTTTATTTAATGTCTCTGTGTAAACTTCCTCATCTAGAAACAGGTAAAATAATGATGTTTACTTTATTATAGGTTTTTCAGAAGGATTCAATGAGATATCCTAGGTAGAGTACCTAGCAGAGTAACTGGAACCTAGTCACTCAGATGAATGAAGAACTCAGATGAATATAGATTTGGTGGTTGCTCTTATTACTACTACAGTCAGGCATCACTTGATGATGGGGATACATTCTCAGAAGAGCCTCGTTAGGCAATTTTGTCATTGTGAAAACATCCTAGAGTGCACTTACACAAACGTAGATGGTACAGCCTATTGCTCCTAGGCTACAAACCTGTACCGTCCTGAATGTCACCATCCTGAATACTGTGGGCAGTTATAACACAATGATAAGCATTTGTGTATCCAAACATAGCTAAACATAGAAAAGGTCCAGGAAAAATGTAGTATTATAATCTTATGGGGACACCTTCATATTTACAGTCCATGGTTGACTGCAATGCCATTATGGCACGTGACTGTATTATCATCATCTATTAAAATCATGTTTCCATGGTTCAGAACTGAAAAAACAAACAAACAAAACAAGAAACCATGTTACCTACCTTCTCCGACTTTTCTTTATAAATTAGGAGATGTTATTTGTCTACTCTTTATAGGTACCGTGAGAGTTAACTATACAAGATTTTGGTGGAAAATGCACTTGGCTTTATCTTGCTTTTCCTTCTTTCGTTGTTTTTAATGAGAGCCAAAACCTTCTGTTGTGAGGCACCGAGCTTTTTTCTTCCCCTGCTGCGTGGTAGTGCCTGCTCCAAATGGAGCCAGCCCCTGTCTTCAAAGTCCTCTTCAGTCTTATCTGTAGCTGCCCACCTCTCTCTTGCTTTAGTCACACGCCAAGAAAGCTGGCCGAATAATCGGTCCAGACTGCCAATCAGAAAAGCGAATCAAGTCACTCCTGACTGCTCTGCTAGTTCTAGTGGATGCAATGAGTGAGAAACGCAGCACAGTCTATGTCCCCGCAGAGCTTATATTAAAGCAGAGAAACAAATGTTAAATAAATTATTTTAAAAAATAAGTAATTAGTTATATTAGGAGAGGAAATCTCTGTGAGGATAAATTTCAAGCTATGGTGGGGTAAATGAGAGGGCTGAACCCATTCTTTGGCCATTAATTTGTCTTTCAGCCTCAGCTCAAATGTCACCTCCTCCAAGAAGCCCTCTCTGACCATCAAGCAAACCAGTCACTCTCTAATCCATGTCCCACTTTATTTCCTTCATTCTAACTTTCACTGCCTAAAATAACCTTGCTGTAGTAATGTTTGTTTATTGCCTACCTCCCTCTTTGAAAATATAAACTCAAAGAGCTAAACCTCAATATATGATTTACTGCTGTATCTCCAACACCTAGAAGAGTATCTGGCATTTAATAGCTGCTATAAAGGTTATATTATATAAATGAATGGATAAATGGACTAACTACAAAGAGGATCCTCTTTCTTTCAGGTCAGAATCTAACAAGTTGTGAATTTCACACACTGGCTAGTGGGTGTAGGAAGTGCGATGGAAATTGTTAGAATTTTCTTCACTCAGTTCAACTCAATTCAACTCAATTCAGTCCAGCATGTACTTATCGAACTCCTATTATGCTTCAGGCTGCAAACTTTGATCTCAGAATTCAGCAGAAAAAAAAGTCAAATTTTTACCCTCCCGTAACTTACAGTCTGGCCAGGGCATCAGATACTAAACAAGTATTAAAGAATTCTTAGCACTTTACTGGATTACCTCATTTAATCCTCACAGCAGCTCAGCAGGTGTATATGTTAGGAATGGTTATTATACCAAAGAAGAGGGGAGTAGGCTTCGGTGTTTTTTTGTTTTGTTTGTCGTTTTGTTTTGTTTGTTTTTGACAGAGTCTCACTCTGTCACCAAGGCTGGAGTGCAGTAATGTGAACATGGCTCACAGCAGCCTCAACCTCCCAGGCTTCAAGTGATCCTCCTGCTTTAGCCACTCAAGTAGCAGGGACCATAGGTGGGTACCACCATGCCTGGATAACTTTCTGTATATTTTTTAGAGATGAGTTTTCACTCTGTTGCCCAGGCTGGTCTCAAACTCCCTAGTTCTAGTGATTTGCCCACTTCGGCCTCCAGAATGTTGGGATTAGAGGGGTGAGCCCCCACACCTGGCTGAGACTAGGTATTTTATGTATCATATTTACTATTGATCCTTTAGCACCATGCACAGTGCCTGGCCTAACTAGGTGCTCAGTACCTATGCTCAATAATGAATGAGTATTTTAAAAGAGGAACCTCACGTGGGGAGTCTGTAGAAGGGGGATTTGATCCAGTCTGAGGCATCAAGAAACCTCTCCCTGAAGTCTTGGCACTTCATTGAAGTTTTAAAGAATGAGTAGGAATTTGCTTTGCTTTGACTTAAGAGTACAAACCTAGGTGGGCTCATCCTGATTGATATTAAATAAGCTAATATTTTTCCTGGGATTTAGTTTCCTTCATAGCAAAATGAAAAACTGTAATGATGAACCTTCCCCCAAAGGAGGTTGTAAAAACATACCAAGAGAGAATTATCAGGTTAACTTTTCTGTAAGACTTGGGATTCAGTGAGAGTAGGCAACAGGACTGGAACCAGTGGGGACAGGCAGTTAGGAGACTCCAAGTCCGTTGGCCCCAAGGCAGGGGCTCCAGCTGGACTTGGCAGGGCAGAAATGATTGCTTCTGTTCTCCCAAGAGGTCAGTCTGAAGAAAAGCTTGGAGCAGCCTCGTCCAGAGCACAGCACTCAAGAAACTCCCAATTAATTGCTTTTTTGCCACTAATGTCAGAACCTGACATGTGGAAATCATCTGGTGAAACTCTTGTCTCTGGACTCTGCTCTGCCAGACTCAAGAGCCTTCTCACATGGCATCTAAATGGGTCACTTTTATCTTTCCTTCCTCTGAGACTCCTGGTTTCCCTTTCAGAGACCTTTTTCTGCTCTTGGGCTCTCCCTTCAGAAACCTCTGCCATTGCCTTAGATCCTCCCATCTCCTCATAATGACACCATTCCTCTCCTGGCGGCCCTGCTCTTATCTGTGATGACGTTAGTTGCATCAGAGACTAATGCCACTGACAGAGCTAATGACTGCTAAGTCTTCATTTGCTATGCCTCTCAGTAAGATAATTGCCTTTCGACAGTTTTTTGTCTTTATTTTTTATTTTTTGTAAATAATGCCTAATGCAAAAGCATGGATCTCTTAACACTGACCTTTTGAGGCCTTATAATCCCAAAGAATCTGTTCATATCCTCTTCCTGCTGTCATAGCCCATATGTGGCTATATCAAAACAGTTCAGTAGTCTCTCTTTTTCTGGAATATGTACTTCTTTAGAGCAGGGGTGGTAACTCACATCCTATGTCCCCATCACTCAGCCTAATGCCTGATACATCATCAGGTGGCAACAAATTGCTGGATACGTGATTTAGGACAAGGGTGTTTGGAAGGCTTTCCATTACCCAAACTTGTCAAGCTAGAGCATGCAATTAAATATCTTATTCCAGAGGTTCTCAAATTTAAAGAAAGAATCACTTTTCATCCCCAGAGAATCTGGATCTATTGGCTTGCGGGCTGTGAAATCTGCATTCTTCACGAGCTCATCAGATGATTCTAGTGCGGAAATATGGGATCTCCTTTTGATAAATTATTATATCCCCTCAGCCCATTTTCTCTTCTGTAAAATGGGATTGTTGAGAGAATCAAAGAGAAAAAAAGCACACTGAAATAGTTCAGACGGTGCCGTGCAAACTACCTGCATCAGGTTCACCTGTCCAAAGAAATGTCAAATTTGTTCTGTCTGCCTCTTGCCCATTCTGCATATGGGTAGATAAGTGCCTAGGCCTTACACTAAATCTGTCATTTTAGATTTGACTTGAAAAAACATTTTCAATTGAGGTCAAGAGGTATTGGTTGGTTTGGAGTGGCCTATTTGGGACTTGGGTTCTAGTCCCATTGTTCTTTTGCTTCTACTGGAGATGACAGTATTTTGTTTGTTTTGTTTTGTTTTTATTGAGTTCTTTGAAGATAACTATGGCCAGCATCCTCAGTGAGTATTTTTTTCACTCAGGAAGTAATTAATGAGTGCCTACTATTGACTTAGAAAATATTTGCTAAGTGTCTACCATTTATGTAAAGCTGAAATACACAATTAAAGTTGAAGCATGTATATCCACAAATTCCATAATGCCTTTATTTGAATGATCTATTCCAGCTTTGTGATAGGCTCAAATCCACTTCATTTGTGCTATAAAGGACCTTCACACACACATAAAAAGTTTAAAATATCTTCCAGAAGCTTTACCCATATATATTGATTTATCCATTCACTCAACTAATATGTACTATCTACTTTGTGCAGGCACTGGTGAGGCAGTAGAGATATAAAGATGAATTAAACATTGATCTCCCCCTCAAGTTTACACTTTCATTATTTTGATAAGATAGCTAGGTAAATAAAGTAATATGTTATAATTCAGGGCTGGTACAACTATTATAGGCAATAGTAATTAAACTTAGGAAGCACTTACAATGTGCTAGACACTGAGCTAAACCCTTTATAGGAGCTATCCCATTGTGTCCTCAATAGTGTCATTTAAGGTTCTATTATTATCCTTGTTAGGCCTGTAATGAGGCTAAAATAAGTTAAGTAAGTTGCCCAAGATCACACAGTAAGTCAATGTCAAAGGCAGGATTAAACACTGGCTGTCTAACTGCAGCATCACTCCTCTTAAGCACATCCCTCTTCAACTACTCTTAGGTTGGTGTATGGCTCAGAGAAGGCTAACAGCAGCAACATTGGTAGTTTACCACGTGCCTGCAATGTGCCAGATCTCTATGCTTATTGTCTCACTTCTTTCAAGAATACATGAGGAAAACCTTGTCATTGTTCCCATTTTATAGATGAAGAAACTGAGGTTCACAGTGCTAAAGTTTTGCTCATTTCTACCCTGCCACTAAGTGAATGCACTGGGATGCAAACTGTTGGGGTCAAATTGACCCGAAAGCCCACAGTCCTTCCACTCTCTCGCTGCTGGCCGGAGGTTAGAAATGAAGTATCTCTTAGGAAGACACGCCTGGATATACTCTTCCGACACGAGTTTGATGTTACCCACACAAACAAACCAGACCACTTACTATGTGTGTACCTATGCAACAACCTTGCATGTTCTTCACATGTACCCCAAAACCTAAAATGCAATAAAAAGTAAATAAATAAACAGCACCTTACTTAGGATGGCCCTACCTTGCCAAGTCCCTGGGTCTAAGGAGGTTATATGTTTATTGCAGAACTAAATGGCCTGGCTCTGCCAGCAGTTCGTCATCATGTCATAACAGTCCAAAAGTCAGAGAGGTGGCATACTGATGGGAGAATCAACTGACACAATCATGGGCTGTCCTGGCATTCTAATGACTGTGTTTTTTCTCTCCTGGGCAGACCAGCACATTCCTCCAATGCTGAGATAAATATTCGTATAAGGAGGAGAGCCTATGAAGGCTTAAAAATTATTCTACCCAATTTTCAAGGCACACTTTTGTTTTAAATTTTATTTTAAAAAATCTTAGGGAAACGTTGGTTTTCTTTTATGGACATTTAAATCATTTCCCTGTGCCTCTGAGTGCAGCACGAAGGACTTTTGTCTCTTTCACTTCGTTATGTACAATAGTGTCTTTGACAGAACTTATAAATCCCAAACTGAAGCCCTGTGCTTTCTTGTCTTCCAGTGATAATGTTTCCAAAGTCATTATTATTTCATGGGCCAAAACCAAACCAATTCCTTATCCCAATTACTTATATTTGGTGGTTGGTCATGTCCTTAAATTATATTGCTCTCTCTCTCTTGAAATCTCAGTGAGAGTGTTGGTAAAGTTGTGTAATCCTTGGATCAACTTAGTTTTTCCATGTTTTTTTAATGCCATTAGGGCACATGGATTGATGAAGAGTCAGCTCCTTCGGGTTTAGTCTCTGTTGTTACATTGTGGCTTTGTATTTGGAGAGTGAATAACTCAGAACTAAGTTATTGCTTCACTGTTAAGGCTGGCAGGGGAAAAAGAAGCAGCAGTGGAGCACAGAATCTATCTGTGTTAGCCCTCTATCACCGGCTACTCAACCCAGCTTTTGGCTTCACCTAAATGATAAATGGTCCTATTGTCTGGGCTTTAGTATTTAAAAAAAATAGAACTAAATCTAGATTAAGCAAGGACAGAGACCCATTTCATTGCACTGTACTTCAATATTCCTGAGATCCATGGCATTACGGGTGGCTCCTTTTAACAGACATCTCTCTCCAGGGCGGAACACTATGCTGTCTTTGTTTCATCTGATCTTTCAGCTAAATAAGAGATGGTCACTTATCCTCACTACTCCCATATCCTGCTGGATTTCTCTTGCGAAAAGAGAAACTCACCACACGGGAAAAGGTAGAGGTTTCAGGCAGAGCATTTCAGCGTGTGTTTACAGGCAGGACTGACTTACTCAGCAAATCCTGCTCGGAGGAGCTTCAGCCAATGAAGAGGCTATATCCCGGCTTGCTTGGGGGCTTCTGAGTTTGAGCTGCATGCAGAAATGTAAGGCAGTGCTTCCTGGCGCTGATGGCAAAATGGGACCCATCTCCAGTTATTCCTCGGGCACCCCAGCTTTGCAGACCTGGGAAAGAACCTACATAAACATATTGGTGATGTAGCCAGCTTAAAAGGCCGAGAGAATCCTTATGGATTCAGGAGACTGTTTTTTAATTTAGATTTTTATTTTTTATTTGGAAGATGAAATGCTTCTCTCGTTACCTGCCTTACATCTTCAGACCTCCGAACACCATCCTCTCTTCCAGCTGCCACACGGAAGGTACAGACCAGAGAGGGAGAGTGTCTGGGTGGGTGGGAAAAGTGGGCTGGTGTCTGACTTCCCACAGGTTCTGCTGATGCTGCTTGCTGTAGCTACTAGGTGACTGTCGTTCCTGGCAAAAGCTTGTATCCAACAGACTTAGATCTGCTTCTAAAATCAGTCTGTCTTGTACAAGGAAAGGGAAGTATTTTCTGAAGAGCAGAATAATGTTGCAAAGGTAATCTCAAAGCTGACACAGCTAATTAGAAAACAACTCAGAAATATTTTGCCAATTTTTCTTGTTTCATTTAGCATGCAAACAAGTCATTGGAACTAGTGTTAAGCAAAAAAACATTAAGTAGGTGCTGCCACATACATCTGTCCGAGCTCTCTGTTTTGTCACTGTCTGTTTGATAATTTGGTGCGTGCCCAAGAAAGCAATTAGCAAAATAAAATTAGCTTAGTACATCACTGTGGAGTGTTGATTGTTGGATTGGTTTACTTGGATTCCGTACTTGGGTTACAGAGCAGCAAGAACACAGCTGACTTTCAGCACTTACAGGAAATGTGGTTTGCAGGGGTCCTAAGTTGATGCTTTCAAGAGGGGTTGGGCTGAGCCTTGTATACATTCCCCAGTTCCTGTTTTCTCTGGGGACCTTCTCTGCTGCCTTCTAATGTAGCATGCTATGCATACGTGTGTGTGTGCCTTGTAAACATTCTGGCAATTCCCCTTCAACTAAGCATTGCAGAATGCAACATTTCTATAGTCAGAAGCCAGTTGTATACTTTCTAGATGTGAACTGCCTGTTTTTTAGATCTGACATATCTTAGAAAACAAACAATTTCAAGAAATGCCACTGGTTGACATTTTTGAGGCTTAAGGATTGTTCTACTAGTGGTACTTGATTGAAGAGGGTTGAGGATGGTGAGATGCTGTGACTCTACCTCATGTCCAGCCACACTCTCTTGGAATTGAGCTGGTGACCAGCCTGTTCTGAAAATCCACCCTTGTTTTCATCCTCCAAGTAGAATCCTGAGACTGGGGGCTGTGTGTTTAAAATGAGGGAAGCATATATTATACCATAAGGTAGTTTTTTATCAGTACCTTCAGGAAAGGGAGTAGACGTTTGAGATCACCCTTGAATTGAGACTGAGGATGATATTTTTCATAGACATTGATATCTCATAGATTTTGATTACAGTTGGTATTTCCATTTAAAAATTTATTGGTGGTAAAGGGAAATGACCCACTGAGAAATCTTTTCTTCCTAGTGAAAAGAAACAAAGTCCTTAACCATATTGAGGGGAGAAGGGGAATGGAAGAATGGCATGGACCAAAATTTCCGGGAAAACTTTTCAATTACTAGAGCTCTAAAGCCATAGAGAAGCTGCCTAGATGACTTTCCTATTTCTGATTGGTTCTCCTGTCCTTTCCTGCCTGCTTAGACTTAGAAAATTTAAACAGTTGGTTTACTGAGTTTCTGTCTTGTATATTAATCAAACTAAACATCCTGTATCATATAGAAAAAAAAATCCCTACAACAAGAACTTATAAAGCTGTTT
Organism: Cebus imitator; assembly: GCF_001604975.1. Taxonomy (NCBI): domain Eukaryota; kingdom Metazoa; phylum Chordata; class Mammalia; order Primates; family Cebidae; genus Cebus; species Cebus imitator. The sequence continues at coordinate 997,008 of NW_016107804.1, read as the reverse complement.
TTGAAAATTAAATTTCACTGATTTATTTCATTAAAATGAAAACCCCATTTTGCTCCTGTCAAAACAATTTCTGCTTCACCCACTATCACCAGATTTCTGGGTGGGAAGGTGGAAAGGCATGTATTTAAATTTGTTGTAAACCTAGTAAAAAAAAAAGAAAAAAAAAAAAAAAATATATATATATATATATATATATATATATATATGGCATTTGTCAAACATTAACTTCATGGAGGAGGCTCCGGGACATAGTGGAAAAGACATGAGTTATGTACCAAGGTACCAAGCAAGCAGCGCCAGGTCACCTAATTGCTCTCTGACCAGTTTTATCTATAACATAGATGTAGAGATGAAATGTGACCATTAAATACAGTTCTTTGTAATGCTCTGTACACGATAGGTGCTGTCTGTTTTTGAGTCTCATGCCCCATGTGTTTTCTTAGATATTGAACTTTGCTTTATTTATCACGTTATCTTAAGCAATGAGTGGTATCTTCAAATGCATCACTGTGTCACGAGAAACTAGTTGCTCTTACTTAAAGCTTGTCCGAGGAGAAAAACATACCAGAATACACCTGAGGTTGTGTATGTGTGTGTGTGTGTGTGTGTGTGTGTGTGCACGCGCGCGCGCGTGTGTGTGTGTTCATATTGTTGGCAATTGTGTTACCCTGTGGTCTATTACAGAAAAAAATATGGCTGTGAACTTCACATTTCATAATTTGAAAAAGTGGAGAATGAATAATATGTGACTATCTCTGTGAAAGCCAAATAAATACGAATAACCCAATCTCCTTGAGAGAAACTCTAAAACAAATTTAAGAGCTTTAATAATTTCTGGGCTTCTTAGGGGATAGTACCATCCTAATTAGAAAACTTGGCTTGTCTTCCCAACTTCTCTTTGAACAGTTTTTTGTTTGTTTGTTTGTTTTTGTTATTGTTGCTGGTTTTTTTCAATGCAGGAAAACCATGGGCTTTGAATCTTAGCTCTGTCAACTGAAAGATATTGAGGAATTATTTAACCTCTTTGAGCCTCAGTTTCCTCATTTGTAAAATATAGGTAACAATGCTCCATAGGATGGTTGCAAAAACATACATTCAAAACAACATAGCAAGGTGATAATAACCATAGTAACAACCAGCCTTCACTTGTATTTAGTGTACCAAAGGCATCGTCTAAGCACATTGTGTATAGTAACACATTTGTATATAGGGTAAATCAACAATATGTGAGCCCTCAAGCCTGCGTTTTCATCCATTATATGGAGATTTGGTTCTCCATGTAGCAGTCAGAATGATTTTTTAATTATGATTATCTGACCACCCCACACTCTAAAACACAAACACTCGCATTTAAAACGTCTCTATGGTTTCTGTGGCCTGCAGGGCCCTGCGTATACTGACCCTCGCCTGACTTTCCTGCCTTATGTCAAACATACTCCATCTCACCTGGCCTCCAGACACACAGGTCTTCTTTGGTTCCTCAACATTCCCCCTCCCACTGTAGACTTTTGGGCTGCTCCTCTTTTCCTTCTGCCCCATTGCCTTGTTAATTCCAACCTTCAACTCTCAGCTCAAGCTGAGAAGCCATCCTGACCCTCAGCTGATCACAGCTCTTAATAAACTGAATTTCTTTACTGCAAAGCACTAACTCTAATTTGTCATTATGGATAAACCACTGTGACTGTTTTGTTAGTCTCTGCCTCACTGCTGCCCTGGAAGCACGACCCATGTGTAACTGTTGTACCGCCAGAACTAGAATGATGCCAGGCCCATTACAGGCGCTTAGTACATTTTTGATTGAATGAAAGATAACAAATACCAAGGCTGTTGTATGGATAAATTTCCAAAACCATATGTGAAAAATATTCTGAAGAGCATTCACTCCCACATGCATGAAAATCGTTTTAATCATTGTGGCTTGGGGAGCTTTCTGTAACCGTACTTTAAGGGACTAGTTTTATTGTAGTGTTCTTTTACTACTTTAAATAAGAGGATACAAACAGAAACCAGGACAACCAAATAATGCAGATCCACAATCAGGGTTTTGAGAAGACCTTTAGACTGTCTTGACTTCTCTGTAGACCTCAGTAAGGAAGCACATAACTCTTTCCCCTTAACAGGGGAGGATTCATCCACAAAAGTGGCATCTGAATTGGAGAAACTAAATTCCAATCACAGCTGTAAAGAAGCCATTCAAGACAGGATAGAGGGGACACAAAAACCCACAGGAATGAGAGAATCAGTGAAGTATAAGGAACCTTGCCTGATACTTTTTGGTGGACCTAATTTGTCACCAGGCACTGGAGGGCCTGTTTCTGTTATCTAACAAATCAGTAAGGACACTTTATTTTCCTAAAGGGACAAGGGTAGTGTGACTTGCCACGTGCTTCTTCCTTTCCCGAAATTGTCTTTATCTTATTTCCGTGCTGCAAATCTCTACCCATGTTTGAAAACTCAGCTTGAGTCAAGTCTTTCTAGGAAGATGTCTTCAACAACTCCAAAAATGAAATTGTTATTATGAGTCACACAAACCACAAGGACAGTGGAAAGAAGAAATAAGAAATAGCAGCTTCAGCACCACGAACCCTGTGGACCACTGGCTGGGTGCTAAGGGCTATGTCTGTGCATCTTGGACTCCTCACAACAGTCTTTCTTATTAAATGCCATTATCTCCATGTTACAGATGAGGAAACTGACTCAGACACAACTTACTCAGAACCACAGCTAGTGAAGTGGTAGAGCCAAGACGGAAGTCCAAACTCTCTGAATTCAAAATTGGTACTCTTAATCTTTATCACACTGCACATTTCCTTCTGAATGTGAGAACAGCCTTCAGATTACATATTGAAACAGGCCTATTTACATGCCCGTCTCCTGCGTGACCAGGAGCAACTTGGGCACAGGAATTCTGCCTTACTCATCTTTGGTCTTTGCATCAGAGTCAAGTTCTACTCAGAGCTTGACTCTGAGTAGATGCTCAAGAAATCCTTCTTAACTAAAGGACTGAATGGGAGATTGAATAAGCAAACCAAACCGTATTCTATCAACAATGCTCCTTCAAGAGGAGAATCTATTTTAAAGCAAGTATCTTCCAATGACACCCAAAAGCAGGTTTGCTGGAAGTCTACATACACACAGAGGGAAAAATAACATCGTATTTTTCTAACCCTTGTTATATCATAAATAATAATCATTATACAAGAATAAGTAAAACATATGATACATACTGTTTGCTAGGCACAATTTCACCATGAATGTATGTCAATGTAGGTATGGATGTGTGTGTGTCTGTATGTGTGTGTGTGTGTGCGTGTGTGTGTGTGTGTGTGTTTATCCCTAACAGTTTTATAGGGTCAACACTGTTTTCCTCATTTTATCCATGAGAAAACCAAGTCACAGACAAGTAACTAGTCTCCGTTCACATAGCTATTAAATGCAAGGGCTAGAATTGGAACCCGTGCAGTCTGATTCCAGAGGTACATGCTAAGAATGGATTCATTACTACTATATTTTGTACTTTTTCATATTTATAGATTCATATTTTTCATGCGTTTGAAATTCTCTTCTCAGTCCCTTTTGCCTATTTAGAACCAACCCACTCTTCACAGCCCACGTCAAACACACCTCCACCCACAGCTTTCTCTGACTACTCATTTTCTCATCCATCTCTCTCATCTTATAAATGCACACCTATATTTAAAGTCATTTCCAAGTGCACACTGCATTTGTCTGCAACATGGAAATAGTAATGCTCAACTCAAAGAGTTATTGTAAGAATTAAGGAAGACGAAAACCTTACATCGTTTGATAGTGCTTTATGTCTGAAACGTATTTTTTGATTTTTATGCACAATGCATACATTATCCCTGCTCTCATCTAAGATCAAGCCTCCACTTGAAGCTGGGTCACATCCCCTCTCTCTTCCCCAAGCACATCACTCCTGCACTTGTTCCAACTCTGTCAGCACCAAGTTTTTTCTCTCTACAGGATCATTCTTTGTAGTTCACATACCTGCTATAAATCATCTCATTTTAAACACTGATCTCATGAGCCTGTAACTTCCTTCAGCTGCTGCCCCATCTCCTGCTCCCCTTTTCAGAAAAATGTCTTTCAAGTGTTGTCCACACTCACTGTCGCCACCTCTCCTCTGGTTTGTGCTTCCTATCATGCCACCAAAATTGCTCTTGTGAGAGTTACCAATGACCACCACATGGCACAGTGCAGCCATGCTTTGCCAGGCCTCCTCCCAATGAGGCTCTCAGCAATGCTCACAGATGATTGCTCTGTCCTTCCTGAAGGAGTTTCCTGTCTTGGCCTCAAAGCCCACTCTTCTTCTCTGTTTCCCTTTCCCTTGTGGTCTCAGACTCCCTATTGGTTCCTTATCATTTTCCTAAACCTTGAATATTGGCGCCCAGGAATCAGTCCTCTCCTTAATATATACTTGCTCATAAGTGGTCTCATCCACTCCTATGGTCTTAAATAGCATTGATTTAATTTCCATATTCAGCTCCAATCTCTCACCTAAAATGCAAACTTGTACATCCAACTTCCTAGCCAACATTTCCAATCAGATGCATACTAGAGATCCCAAAACATATATGCTGATTTCCCTACTAAAAAACTACTGTTTGTTCAGTGTTTTTCTCCAGCCTAGGAAATAAGAGGGAACTCCGTTCTCCTTGCAACTCAAGCCAAAAACCTTGAGACCGTCCTCAATTTCCTTCTTTCTCTCATATCATTCTTCCAATTCTGTGGTAAATCCTTTGGGCTTCACCTCCTAAAAATATCCAAAATCCAATTGCATCTTATCACATCCATCACTCAAATGTTTCTTTACCAGAGTGTCCTTTCCTGGCCTTCCTATATAAAATATCACACACACACACACATGCTCACTCCCTTTCTCTCAAGATTCCTCTCTCTCTGTCTCTCTCTTTCTCTGTCTCTTCCCCCGCCCCCAGTTACTTTTACTCTGCTTATTTTTCCTTCGCAACACCTATCTTTGTCTGACCTGTTATATATCCATTTACTTATTTGTTGTCTGTCCTTTCCCACTATAGCATGTGAGTGACATGAAAGCAGAGGCTTTCTCTGTTTTGTAAATTTCTATATCTCCAGTAGGCAGAATAGTCTCACACATAGTAAGCACATAATAAATATTTGCGGATCGAAAGCACGAATGTATGAGTGAATGTTTGTATTAAGTCTTAGTAATAAAGTAACGGTAAATGGGTTTCAAAACTAGACAAACCTGAGTTCCAATCTCATCACTCGTAAGTACCTGCTAGATGACCTTCCATTACTCAACTGGTGTATATCCTTCTCTAATGGTAATATATCAAGGTATTGTTATAAGAGTGAAAAACAAGTGTTCTAAAACACCTAGCAGAATGCCTGTGAATATTCAGTGAGTAGGATGTCATATTCTTTCTTTCCTATCTCTCACTGCCCTTGCCACAGCAATTACCAAGGATAATCAAATTAATTTTTTCGCTTACCTACAAAGCTCACAATGATTGTGGGTTCATTATGTGTCAGGGCCTGTGCTAAGTACTTTACAGTTACTATTTCTCAAAAATATCGTTAGATAAGTACCATTCATTTTCCCCATTTTACAGGTGAGCAGACAAGGCACAGAATGGCCTAGTAACCCAGCCAGAGCCACCCAGCCAAAATGTGACAGATCAGGGTTTGCAGCCGTACTGCCTGACTCCAGAGCCCTGGCATACAACGTTTCAGGCATTGTTCTTAGCACATGGGTAATGAAAAGATAAAAAATACTCATCTGTACTTTAATATACAATCTAGTAGGAGGGAAAAAGGCATATTTATACAATTCTAACAGTAGGTTTTAATCCTGGCTATGCGTGAGAATCACTTTGGCAAATACATAGGGCTATCTCTACACACCGCCCTATTGAATCAAATATCCTAAAACTGGGCCACAGGAATCTCAGTTTTTAAGCTTCCACAAGTGAATCTTACGTACAGTCAGAGGGAAGAACTCAACAATGGCCAGGGTAGAGAAACATACTGAGAGCTCAAGGGAAGGGCTCTGGGAGAAAATCTCTAAAATGACAGACTAAATCTGCAGCTGAAAAGAGGTTACTTTTGGGGAAGGCTTCTGATATCTGGCAGAAAAGTGGCTGCCATGGGAAGAATCAAGGTCATTTTCATCCACCTAAGAATGCAAGAATTCAAGAATTCAACCACTTATTTGTTTCGAGGTAGCTGTGAATTTGCTTCAAGAGTTTATATTCAGGTATTGGCTAAAACATCTACCTAATATACAGAAAGTCATTTTATTTCTTGGCCTTTAATTTTATCATCTATAAAAACAGGAGGAAATTTTGTATATGTCAGGCAGTCACTTTGGTGAGTAAATGTGATCATTCATACCAAGTATATAGTGTTACCCAGTGCAAATTAAGAGCTTAAAAAAAGTTAGCTATATATTAATGCTCTTCATATTAGTAGAGTCCCCAGGAATCAATACTTGGCCTATGTACATTTTGGGGGATGGAGTTTAAGAAATTTAAAAAAAATTGACAAATAATTGTACATATTCATGGGGTATATAATGATGTTTTGATACTTACCATGTACAGAGATCAGATTAGGGTAATTAGCATATTCATCACCTCAAACACTTATCCTTTCTTTGTTTTAGAAATGTTTAATAGTCTCCTCCCAGACATTTGAAACTAATATACTATTAACTATAGGCATCATATGGTAGTATCGAACACTGGAACTTATCCCTCCTATCCAGCTGTGATTCTGTGTCCTTTAACAAGTCTCTCCCTATCCCTCTCTACTCTTGTGTGCTTTGATACAATGCGGTGATAGGAAGAATCCTGGACCTGCATTTCAGAGTCATCTAGATTCTAGTCCTCTGCGCACGTGACGTCCCTTGGAAAATTGGCTAATCCTGCGAGGCCTCAGAGTCAAATGAGAATATAATAAAACTTGGTGGTGTTGGCATCAGATTAAGTGATATGTGCTTTGGGAAGTATGTCCCCCTCTTAAATCTTCCCATATTAAATCAGAAGCTAGGATTGGTAGCACATTTTCAGGAGTTTCTAATATAATTCATAAAGAACTCAGCAGAGGGAGGACAGAGATTCACGTTCAATAAAAACCAATTGAGCACCAGACATTCTCCCTGTGTTATCACAGGAGGATGACTATCCCAAGTCTGCATGGTGTTATCCACATTTTACAGGTGAAAGTACTGAGGGAGAACTGGTGAGATGAAGTATTTAGTTGAAAATGCCTTTGACTTTGGAATCAGAGAAACTAGAGTTCCAATTATGACTTAAACTTATTCTCTGCGTGTATGTGTTTTTTCAACTTTAAAATAGAAGTAATAATGCTTCCCTCCCATGTTTATTGTGAGGATCAAAGACATTGAATGCAATGTGCCTGGTAGCCACATCATAGATGGCACCTGTACTTACACTGACAGCATCTTTGTCTTGGTCTTACCAGTGTCACACCAAATTGTCCTATTGCATATCTGGGGTTCCTCCTACTTTGCTTGTTCCCAGCAAAAGAGGCTCCTGTTTTTATTCTTTGACTCTTTCAACCTACATCACCTTTACTGGTGTTTGCCTGTAACATACACTGATCAGTGCGGTTTTGATTTGTGTTTCTGGATCTATGTTTTGTCTTTGGTTCTTGTGCCCCAAGGCAATTCCTTCATTTTGACTCAATTTTATAAATATAATAGAAAAATTGCTGGCAGTGAAATCGTTGCCATCATTAGACAGGCTGGCCCATTAGTTTTCTGAGTCATTGTTTCTTCACTGGCAGATTGAGCTGGGAGAAAAGATGGGCCGAGAGGGCCAAGGCCTTTATCTTCACAAGTGCCTGCAAAAGCACAGTTAGTAGAAAAAGAAAGCAGGAGACAAATAAATTATGACTTTGAAGATATGTCTGAAAGCCTGCTCTGCATCTTATTGTTGATACATGAGAATGTCACTTTTTGGAAAACTTTGGGTGCAAATTCAGTATTCTGTGAACTGCCTTGCAAGAGCAGTTATTCATGTATTTATTCCTTTATTAGAAGAATACAAACACACCCATAAAGAACATCTCTATTATGTATCAGATTTGAGCTGTGTGATGGCTTCACAGGTAGTAAAAATAGATATGGCTTCTGCTATTATGAAAGGCAAATAAGTTAATCTAATAAATTTATTTATTCAAAAAATATGAACACACACATAATGAACATCTCTTTCATGTGTCAAATACCTGGGCGATGGGTTTACAGGTAGTTAAAATAGATATGGTTTCTGCATATTTGTAAGGGAAATGCATTAATCTAATAAATTAAACTGTGACAAATGCAGCAATGGAGAGGATATGACATTAGGTCAAGATCTAACGGGGCTTTGTTATGCACAGGAAGATCAGCAGAGCTTCCCTAAAAACGTGTAACTTGAGCTGAGATCTGAAGGATGAGTAGAACTTAACTAGGAAGGATGAGAAAGAGGGCCCAGTCACCAGAGCGTCATGGTGAAAGCAAGATTCTGAGGGAAAGCCATTGTGGCTGGAACATAGAGACCAAGATGGGGTACAGTGGAATGAGGCTAACCAGTGATGTGACCCTGTATGCCTCTGTAACACAAATTCTGGAGTTTCATCTTAACCCAGAGAGCAACTATAAATTATGGAGGGGTGGAAATTTTTTAAAAAATGATTATATTTGTGGCATGAAAAGATTTTTGTGACTGCCGTGAGGAGAATACATTGGAAGAGCTAAGAGCAGATTAGCACGCAGTCATGCATCACTTAATGATGGGAATACGTTCTGAGAAATGCATGTTATACAACTTCATCATTGGGGAAATATAGACTGTGCTTATCCAAAGCTAGATCGTAGTGCTTACTGCACACGCAGGCTTTATGGTATAAACTATTGCTCCTAAGCTACAATCCTATACAGTATATTATGGTCCTGAATTCTGTGGGCAGTTGTAACACAACGGTAAGTATTTGCATATTTAAACATATCTAAACATAGAAAAGATTCAGTAGAAATACAATTTGAAAATCTTATGGAATCACCATTGTATATGTGGTCAATTATTGACCAAAATGTCATTATGCAGTGCATGAATGTATTTTAAGGGGTAGGATACACAAAACGGAGATATATGGTCACTAGAAATAGTCCTTACTGTTACTTGACAGTAGAGTTGTGAATGGCTCTAGTTATGTCCTCAAATTCCTGTATGTCTATCTGCAACGGTATCTGAATAGATCTACTTTATGAACATGGAAACCTGTTTATTATCTTGACATCCAGACAAAGAAATTTTTATTCTCAATGAGCAGTGGCAGAAGTGGCAGTACACATTCCAGGCATAGGAGTGAGTTTGCTCTTCCAGACAGAGCACTTGCAAAAGCATGATGTTTGGAAGAAAAAGAAAGGCTGTCTTAGGACAGATCCACTAAGAATGGTTTCATATCATGTTTATTCAGCAAGATATAGCTGCTGCATCAAAGGCTCCAGATAGAATTGTACATATGCTCATTCAGCTGTGTATATTCATATATAAACAGCAAGGTAGCCCTCTCAGAGGAGTTGGCTAACAGTCAGTCTTACAAGCCAAGGTTAGGAAGCCATGTCTACCTTAATTAATAATCTTTTCATGATCCTATAAACCAGATGGCAGTATGTGGGTAGGAACCCCAAATGTAAAATCCTGTAGAAACCAGGTAGTATGAGCCAAATAAAAACAAAGCATGATACTGGCTGTTACGAATTCGTGAGTTCAAGCAACACAATTCAGTTATAAAGGCAGGGAGGGAGGAAGGAAGGAAGGAAGAATGGAGGGGGGGAGGGAAGGGAGGGAGAGAAGGAAGGAAGAAAGGAAGAAGGGAGGGAGGGAGGGAGGGAAGGAAGGAAGGAAGGAAGGAAGGAAGGAAGGAAGGAAGGAAGAAAGGAAGGACACTGTGCCAGGAAAACAGAACTGGCCCAGTCCTGTAGGCCACCTATTCCCAACCCATTAGAAAGAATTATAAAATTTCTATGTGAGAGAAGACTTCTGAATTCATCTATGCCAGCCCTTCACAGGGGCCCTGAACCCCCTCACAACATTCCTGACAAGATAGCATGAGAGAGATTGCTCCCTCTCAAACCTGGCCATTCTACTTCTGGACAATGCCAAGTATGCCTAGGTCTTTAAATTGCACTGAAACCTGTTTCTTAGAATCACCAAATAAGAAACCTGAGGTCTTTTCCACATGAAAACTCTGTAGGAGAATGAGGAGGCTTTTCCCACTCTGTATAGCCTAAAGATTTCAAGTTCCTTCAAGCAGGACCCTATGACTTCAGGGTCGTAATAAGAAGCATTTAAGTGCCTAGCCCTTTTCTAAGTGTTTTAATGTATTAGCTCACTTAGTGCTAATTACAGTCTAGTTAAGAGAAAGCATTTATTGTCCCCATCTTATAGATGCAGACACCAAGGCTCAGAAAGAGAAGTAAGTTGCCCAAAGTCCCATAGATAGCAAGCAGGAGGGGTGGGATTTGGACCCAGGTAGGCTGGCTCCAGATCTCTGTTCTCCTGCTTCTGAGATGGAGGGAAAACACAGGCTTTACTGTCACAGTCCTGCATTTGAATAAAAGCTCCAACAGTTCCCCTGGCAAATGACTGCCCCTAACTACGCCTCTGTTTCTTTATCTGTAAAGTTACGGTTGTAAAGCTTGCCTCAGAATTGCTGTGAGACTAAATAAAATAATGCATGCAAAGAAGTAGCACAGTGCCTTGCACATACAGGACATGCAGCAGAGACGGAGGAAGTAAATGAGCGGATAATTAAGTGAAGACCTCCCGGCCCTAGCCTCCTGTATTAGTTTGCTAGGGCTGCCGTAACAAAATGCAAGAGTCTGGATGGCTTAAACAACAGTAGTTTATTTTCTTATAGTTCTGGAGGCTGAAAGTCTCAGATCCAGGTGCCAGCAGGCTGGTTTCTCCTAGGGCCTCTCTCCTTGGCTTGCTGACAACCACCTTCTTGACTGAGTCTTCACGTGGTCTTTTCCCTGTAGGGGCATACTCTGGATGAATTCTTCTCTTCTTGCAGAAACACCACCAGTCCTGTTAGATTAAGGTCCCATCCCCAATAACCTCATTTAACCTTAATTACCTCCTTAATGGCCCTGTTATTAAATGCAGCCACATTGGGGGGTTGGGGCTTCAAACGATGGCTTTGCAGGGGGACACAATTTAGTCCATAGCACCTCCCTCACAAAGCTGTCTTACTCTTTGCCCCAGTTCTCAAGCAAAAGACCTATCGTAGACGGTCTTCAGGAGTTCAGCCACGAACAGGGAGCCACAACATAAATAAGGACAAAAGACTAGAATAAGAACAGATGTGTAATATAATATCACTGCAAATCCTTGTTCCACCAGTCTAGACTGTAAAGTATTCTGCAGCCTAGAAATAACACAAACAAGCTACAAGCTACTAGCCCCTGATCTTCACTAACTCGGGCCTCCTTGCTGTTCTTCAAACAGACCACATACATCCCCTCTCCAGGATCTTTCCACTTGTTGCTCCCTCTGCCTGGAATGCTCTTCTCTCAGCCGCATGGTTCTTTTCCTCACTTCTTTGTCTTTGCACAATCATCCTACATACAGGCCTTCCTGCCCATCCTATCTGAAAAGCACACGTCCCATCACTCACCCTTCATCTCACTCCCTGGATTTTCTTACTACTTGATATATTATGTATTTGTTTATCATTTCTTTCTCTTGCTAGGCTGTTAGTTCCATGAGAACAGGTACTTTGTGTTTTTGCTCATTATTGTATCTGGTATATGGTAGTGAATGATACATCTTTGTTGGATGAATGAGTAATCATCGTGGTTAGTAGCAGCAGAAGGCTAAAAGGTTTTGTCTCCCTTTTTCTAGGACAGTAGTTTCCAAATATTAACTACCATACATAAGAATTATCTACAGTGCTTGGCTTAAAATGCAGATTTGTACTCAGTAACCAAAAATCTGGGAAGTCCTATGGCACTTTAAATTAGAAGATCTCAAAGCCATCCCCCACACTGTCATCAACAAAGTTTTGTCACTGACAGGCTGCAAAATGGAAAGTATCCTTTTTCTGTAGTGTTAGACATGATGAAGCTACAGTAGAAAAGGGTTAAGCAAATGAATAAAAAGCAAATAATAAAAATAAATAAATAAAATGAAGATCTGGGGACTTACAGCGTCCCCCCCCCCGACCCAAAGCTCTGAATCAGTAGATCCTGAGCTGAGCCTAAGGATCACCATTTTCAAAAAGTACCCCAGTGCCTTTTGAGGAAAGAACCCTAAGTGTAATACTTCAAGAAACGTTGTCCTAGGATGACAAAGTTTAAAAAAAAAAAGTGTCGCCACTGAACTTTGCATAGTTTCCTCCCTCCTTCCACATCTAGTTCGTGGTATGGAAACTCTGGGCTGAGCATCAGGGAACAGTGATGGTGGGGAAAGGGGATTAGGTGTGCTGTTCATAATTCCCAGTTTTCTAAGTCTCAGTTGGAGAGAGCATAGCTGCAGACCTGCTAAAGGAAGGCTCCTACAGGTGAACTCAGAAGCAGAGGAACAATGTCAATTTTCTCCCTTGCCTATGCACAGAGCTGCTTTCTAGATGGCCGCTGCAGCCTGTGAGGAGAGGAGGGCACATGCTGGTCGTTGGCAGTTCTCATCAAGTCAGACACCCAGAGTTGGAAGTGACATAGAAGCCCTTTTTAGATCCTGCCCACCGTCTTGCAGAGAGATTAACCCAAAAGGGTGAACTGCCCAAAACCAGACAGAGAATTAGTGTAAACCAGCGGTAGTGAACCCAGCCTGTGGACTCCATGGTGGTGTTTTGGCCTCTGTACTTACATGCAAAGTGGTTTGACTCTTTCTAACATTCCTGGGAATACCTCAGAACAATCTGATGACCTGATTAGTAACTCTGTGAAGACGGGAAGAAACACCTCAAGGATACACTATAAAGAATCGATTCGATTGCCTTTCACAAGGCAGGCATGTGTCTCAGTAATCCCTCAGGAGAGAACTAGCCTGAAGGTATTTTTAAATGGCTGAGGGAGGCATGTCCAATGGCACTATTATTTTACAGGATTTTTTTTTTTAAAGGAAGCTCATCTTTCTTTGAAATTGGTCCTAGTCATACAGAGAATGGGCCGAAAAGGCTCTTAGCTGTTATTAAGCCTTCAAGAATGTTCTCATAAGTGCTACCTTCCTCACATTGAGCACCTAACAAGGTAATTCAGGGCCAGGGTATATATTACATGTTTGCTCACGCTAAGCTCCTGAAGCATCACTAAGTAATGGGCCAAGCCTGAGTGTTTTGAGCTCAGGGCTAGGGATTTGGGATAGTCAGATATTATGAACTGGTTCTCCTACAGTTTCTCCTGCTCCAGTCTTAAGCATGACCCAGTGCCAGCTTGCACTTTTCCCTGTCTAATTGACCTAGGCTAAACTTTCTGTACCTGCTGGGAACAGCCTCCTCTAAATTCATTTTATTTGCAGTCATTTCTAGTCTTCTGTTTGGAAATTGTGTTTTAAACTTTGATTCAGATAAATTAGAGCTGAGACGATAAATGGAAGCGATCCTGTAGGTGAAGCAGTGGCCAAGGCTCTCATTACAACTCTCTGTTGGTCCTCAGATATGCTCAGGGTATCATATAAAATTATTTATTTGAAACAGTATTATCAGGTCCTAGCACAGACCTCATCAAACTGATTCAAGTTTGAGGTGTCTAGTGATACCCAATGTTCATTTAAAAAACCACTTGCCCAGCAAGACCTGATTTTATGGCGTGGAAGAAGAAAGGCATCTTCACTCCATGAGTTTTAGCTTTTTATAAATTAGGCTCTCAAAGCTTGCAACTTAGCAGGGTAAACAAATGAAATAAGATACATAAAAGCATCTGAAACAGTGCCTGAGCATTAGCAGGGACTTAACAAATGTTACATTCTGCTCTTCCACCTGCCTTTGTCTACAGAGGAAATTTAGTGTTGGAGGATTTGTTGGTCCCTTTATTAAGTATGACTTGAGAACTTACTATATGTTGAGCATGCTTCTAAACACTAAGTATACAGTGCTGTAAAAGACAGATCTCTGTTCTCATCTTATATTCTGGGGGGAAGAAATGGTTGATTAATCATGACAAGCATTAGATCCAAATTAAGGTGGAAACTACAAATAAGACATGAACAAGATTTGGATAAAATTGAAATGATGAATTTGCATATACTTAACTAGAAATTGCCTCCAAATTGGTCTGCCTGCAAGTAGGCTTCATAGATGGTCTTCTTGGTAGGTTTTTTTTTTCTTTTTTTTTTTTGAGATGGAGTGTCTCTCTCTCACCCAGGCTGGAGTGCAGTGGTGTGATCTCAGCTCACTGCACCTCTGCCACCGAAGTTCAAGGGACTCTCCTGCCTCAGCCTCCCTAGTAGCTGGGATTACAGGTGTTTGCCACCATGCCTGGGTAATTGTTGTATTTTATTTTATTTTATTTTATTTTGTAGAGACAGGGTTTCACTATCTTGGCCAGGTTGGTCTTGAACTCCTGACCTTGTGATACACCTACCTCAGCCTCCCAAAGTGCTGGGATTACAGGCATGAGCCACCACACCCAGCCCTTGATAGGTTTCTGAGTAATCATGGCTCATTTGGGTTCTTACTGGTAAGCATTTCTTAGGCCTCCGTTGAAGATCACGTTTTTCCCATCTTGCGCTCTAATTCTGCACAGAATAGTGGGCAGACACATGATCCTCCACAGAAGTAGAGCCCCCTGGGATCTACCTAGGTCTTCAGACCCAAGCGACAGCATTAGTTTTTTCAGTGTTTTTGAAGCCTCTGTGATGCATAGGCAGAGGTCAGGCTCTGGACCAATTACAATGAATACTGTCACCAACCTCCTGACGCTTGCAGATTAGTAGGGGAAAACAGCCATGGGAAACATCAGTAACTTTTTTTTTCCCGTTTATTTATTTTATTGCTTTTTAACTTTTGGGGTACATGTTAAGAACATGCAAGATTGTTACATAGGTACACACGTGGCAGTGTGATTTGCTGCCTTCCTCCCCATCACCTACATCTGGCATCTCTCCACTTGCTATCTCTCTCGAGCTCCCCACCCCCCACCATCCCTCCCCTATTTCCCCTCGACAGACCCCAGTGTGTGATGCTCCCCTCCCTGTGTCCATGTGTTCTCATTGTTCAACACCCGCCTATGAGTGAGAACATGTGGTGTTTGAGCTTCTGCTCTTCTGTCAGTTTGCTGAGAATGATGGTTTCCAGGTTCAACCATGTCCCTACAAAGGACACAAACTCATCATTT
>NW_016107804.1:969616-980752 GCF_001604975.1 Cebus imitator | reverse complement strand
TATCTCTGTTTTGGTACCAGTACCATGCTGTTTTGATTACTGTAGCCTTGTAGTATAGTTTGAAGTCCGGTAGTGTGATTCTTCCCACTTTGTTCTTTTTGCTTAGAATTGACTTGGCTATGTGGGCTCTCTTTTGGTTCCATGTGAAGTTTAAGGTGATTTTTTCTGGCTCTGTGAAGAAGGTCATTGGTAGCTTGATGGAGATAGCATTGAATCTGTAAATTACTTTGGGCAGTATGGCCATTTTCACGATATTGATTCTTCCTAACCATGAACATGGAATGTTTCTCCATCTGTTTGTGTCCTCTCTTATTTCGTTGAGCAGTGGCTTGTAGTTCTCCTTGAAGAGGTCCTTTACGTTCCTTGTTAGTTGTATTCCTAGGTATTTTATTCTTTTTGTGGCAATTGTGAATGGAAGTTTGTCCTTGATTTGGCTCTCTTTAAGTCTGTTATTGGTGTATAAGAATGCATGTGATTTTTGCACATTGATTTTGTATCCTGAGACTTTACTGTACTTGCTTATCAGTTTCAGGAGAGTTTGGGCTGGGACGATGGGGTCTTCTAGATATACAATCATGTCGTCTGCAAATAGAGACAATTTGACTTCCTCCTTTCCTATTTGAATGCCCTTTATTTCTTTTTCTTGCCTGATTGCTCTGGCTAGAACTTCTAGTACTATATTGAATAGGAGTGGTGAAAGAGGGCATCCTTGTCTGGTGCCACATTTCAAGGGGAATGCTTCCAGTTTTTGCCCACTCAGTATGATAAAAAATATGGAACGCTTCACGAATTTGCATGTCATCCTTGTGCAGTGGCCATGCTAATCTTCTCTGTATCATTCCAATTTTAGTATATGTGCTGCCAAAGCGAGCACAACATCAGCAACTTTTAAAATAGTGGTAAGGGCTGGGAATAACATTAAAACAGGATAAATGATGATAGGGACTGAGGGCTACCAGGAATTGGGCAGACAGGGAAGGCATCTTGGAAGAGGTGCTTTTGAGCTGAGACTTGACTGATGGGAAAGGGTCAGCAGTGTGAAGATCCCAGTGGAGAGCATTCCAGGTGAAGGAACCTGTAAGCACCGAGGACTGGGCTAAGGCTGGAATCAACTCGATGTAGTATTCAAAAAATAGGAAGGTCATTGTGGAATACTGTGTCTTTTCATGGTGGGGGTTGTCGCTTTGTTTAAAAAAAATAAATAATCTCAAATACTTAACCCCTTCTACTTCATTATACTTTTGAAAGAAGCAGTGTATCTTAGTGCAGGTATTGATTGACTTACGACCTATGCAACTTACGACCATTCGACTTTACGACCACAATCGCTAGCCACGACTGCTCTGCGTCTGGCAGTGCAAACATTGCCCAGCTGGGCGCATGACAGTGCGGACCAGCTTCTGGCAGCACTACCATCTCCACGTGCACCATTTCAACTGTACATATAGCCTACTCAACTTACGACCAAATCGTGTTACAACTGGTCTGCCAGTCCCAATCGTGGTCATAAGTCAAGCACTAGCTGTAGTGAAAAAACTTGGCTTCTGGGGGCAGTTTACTTAATTCTACAAGGGCATAATTTGGCCCTAGATCAGACCACCTGGGTTCAATTCTAGCTAAGTGACATGGAGCAATTTACAGAATCTTACTGTGCCTTGTTTGCCATAAAAAGGAGATAAGAATAGTCCTATTGCGCAGAAATCATTTGGTGATAAACTGGGATAATGAACATAAAGTGTTTACCAGCATAGATAAAGTACCCAAAGTATGTTGGCTGTTATAATCCCTTCCTTGTTTCCTCTATAAATTTATTTTCTTGATCATTGTTGCCACCCTTTTATCCCACCAGCCACTCATTGAACAGAATTCTAAACATAAAGTAGAAAATAGTTTCTCAAGAATTTTATGATTTGGGTGCCATTGAAATCTTTGGAGAGTTATCAATGTAATCTAATAAAGGAAGTGTTAAATGTAATTTAACGGTGTCACTTAAAATTCTCATTCAATTGATTCTAGGCCCTGGAGAATTCTGTCTCCAGGGGTTACAATATAATATAGTATTCCACCATCAAACTCGTCCTCCTTTTCCTGTTTTTTTCACAGCTTTCTACCACCCATTCATGTTATGCATTTACTTATTTTGTTGCTTAACTTGTAAGAATGTAAGCTTCATGAGAACAAGGATTTGGCTTGCTTGTTCAATGAGCCATCCCCAGTTCCCTCTGATAGTGTTCAAATAATATAGCTCAATAAAGTCTTGTTTACTAGATTTATGTCTCTACACACCCCTAAAACATATACCAGGAAATGGGTCTGCTAATGAGTCAAAGAACCTTAGTTCTAAAAGTATCCCTTAACACAGGCTGAGTGCCAGCTTCTCAGTGACCCAGGACAGCAATGATTCTCCAACAGGAACTGATCCAATAAATGCAAAACATTACATAAATTTATTACTCACTCATTCCCTCAACAAATATTTATTATGTCTTGACTTTATGCCAGGCAGAGTATTAGATGCTGATAAACAAAAGTAAATAAAACAGAGTCCCTGGAGAGTACAGTCTTGTAGTTAATCACTCTAATTCTTATAAAAAGCAATATTATCTGTGCTTATGAATCTGAAGACTAGAACCTAGAGAATAAATAAAACCTTCTGGCAATGTGCCTGTGAGTGGGCAGTCAGGAAATGTTGTTCCTGGTCTGACTCATCCCTTCTCACACCACTCTTAAGGTATTGGTGGTTTTCAGTACTATTCTATGCCATTCTACAGATGGCATACATACATATCCCATGATATACAACAGTTTCTCACTCATTCAACGCATGCATGTACACACACATGCCCCCCAATGTAAAAACTCTCATTCAGCACCAGAATGAATGCTACGGAACAAAGAAACTGAATACATAAATATATTTATGTACATATTTGTACATGTGTATATTTATAATTACATACCTATACATACATATACATATATGTACACACACACATCTTTCTCTCTGTCAGAGATTCAAGGATAGGTTCCCATCCTACTTTTTTTTTGTCTAATAATTTACTCACATATAGCTAAGTTTTTCTTGGATCATAATGTCAGATGTCACTGTCTTTAG
This sequence comes from Cebus imitator, assembly GCF_001604975.1. Classification (NCBI taxonomy): domain Eukaryota; kingdom Metazoa; phylum Chordata; class Mammalia; order Primates; family Cebidae; genus Cebus; species Cebus imitator. The sequence goes on along the minus strand of NW_016107804.1, from coordinate 977,637 downwards.
CCCTTTCTGATTTTAACACTGGTTACCTAAATAAACCTGTGGTATAGACTCTTTCAGACAATTGATTCCACAGCCCCTGTTGCTGAGATTTGACTATCTTAGAAACATATGATTTTTTTTTCTGAAGCAACTGTAGATTCCTTTGAGAGTTGTATGTTGGAAAGATTAAGCTCTCCAGTTAGACTGCCTGGGTTCCCCCATCCCTACTGCATGCTAACTTGGGCAAAGTTACTTAACCTCTCTGGTATATGGTTTGCTCATCAAAAAACTTGAGTCATAATAATACTGTATAGGGTTAATGTGGAATTAAATGAGCTAATTCACAGAGTGGTTAGCAAAATTTCTGACACATTTCAATTGCTTAATAGAATTTGTTGATTTTCTTTTTCATATTTCCTCTCCATTGCATCTATTATTGGCTAATCTAGACAGAAATTAAGCCATTACTGAATTTCACAAAAAGTCTTCTTAATGCTATGGTTCAATGGATTTTAAGGGCAGGGTTAATTCTCCAAATACATAAAAATAACCACATTTAATCAAAACCACAATAAAATACCATCTCACACCAGTCAGAATGGCTACTATTAAAAAGTCAAAAAAACAACAGATGCTGGTGAGGTTGTGGAGAAAAATGCTTTCACCCTGTTGGAGGGAATGTAAACTAATTAAACCATTGTGGAAGATAGTGTGGCAATTCCTCAAAGACTTAGAAGCAGAAATACCATTTGACTCAGCAATCCCATTACTGGGTATATACCCAAATGAATATAAATTGTTCTATTATAAAGATACATGCATGTATATGCTCATTACATAACTATTCACAATAGCAAAGACATGGAATCAACCTAAATGCCCATTGATGATAGACTGGATAAAGAAGATGTGGCACATATACACCATGGAATGCTACGCAGCCATAAAAAGGAATGAGATCATGTCCTCTTTCAGGGACATGGATGGAGCTGGTGGCCATTATCCTTAGCAAACTAACACAGTAACAGAAAAGCAAATATTGCATGTTATCTCTTATAAGTGGGAGCTCAATGCTGAGAACACATGGACACATGGGGAGCAACACACACTGGGGAGAGTGGAGGGTGGGAGGACAGAGAGCTTCGGGAAGAATAACTAATGGATGCTTGGCTTGGGTCCTGGGTGATGAGATGATCTATGCAGCAAACCACCATGGCACATGTTTATCTATGTAACAAACTTGTACATCCTGCACATGTATACCTGAACTTAAAATAAAAGCTGGAAATTTAAAAAAAAATCACTGCATTTTATACCACAAAATATTAATATAGAACACTGAAATTATAAGAAAGTTCATTGAGAAAAAGCAACAATTATTACAACACTTTGTGAAGTGATTTAGCATGATTATATTTTATAGTAACAAGTAACCAGGTAGAAAATTAAAATTTTAATCAATTATCTAGACATCCAAGCTGTTTTTTCCCTTTATTTTTCATCAAGGTACTTACAGTTATATAAAGACAGACTCTTGGTCTTTGATCTTCCTAAAATTTTTCTTAACTATTTTTCTCTTTCCATTCTTTCCTATTTGAAACTAAACTTCTTGGCAGTGTAAATCACCTTCTACTTTGCATGTAATTTTGTTTCTTGGATAACAGAATAAATGGGTCAAGCTAAGCCCCAAGATTAAATGGTCAAGCAAAGTCGTCTTTCTGATTTTCCTGAACTCAAAGGCTTGAGAGTCTACTTTACAGAGTTGTTATAACAGAAGACAAAGGAATTCAGAGAGAATGATCTGACTTTGGTTTGTCCTTCTGATATGGTTTGGCCCTGTGTCCCCACCCAAATCTCATTTCAAATTCTAATCCCCACGTGTTGAAGAAGAGTCCTGGGGGGAAGTGAGTGGATCATGGGGGAAGCCTTGCCCCTTGCTGTACTTGTGATAGAGTTCTCATGAGAGCTAATGGTTTAAAAGTGTGGAACCTTCCCCCCTCACTCTCTCTCTTTCTCTCCTGCTACCATGTAAGATGTGCCTTGCTTCCCCTTCGCCTTCTGCCATGATTGTAAGTTTCCTGAGGCCTGCCCAGACATGCAAAACTGTGAGTCAATTAAACCTCTTTTCTTTATAAATTACCCAGTCTCAGGTAGTTCTTTACATAATAGCAGTGTAAGAAAGAACTAATGCACTTTCCTTCTGAGAATGATGTTAAATGAGCCGAGTTCAGAGTTTGTTACCAAAGTTTTATCTGGCCATCATAGTATAAAGTGTTCTCTCTCCCTTCCTCTTCCTTCCCCCCATACCTCCCTCCTTCTACCACCATCACTAATTACCAAAAGGATTGTTTAAAAAAAAAAAGGTCAGTCATCAGTCATCCAAAGTCTTTCTTATCATTACCTGGTTCCTTAGTTCCCAAAGTTCACTTGAGATAGTAAAATGAAATACTGGTTAGCTTTGTGGTCTTAAGAAAGTAATGGAAACATTCCAAACCTCATACATCTTATTTATAAATTATGCATCATAATAGGATCTAATTTACAGGATTGATGTGATAAATAAATGAGATAATCTAGCACATTGTCTAACAGAAATAAAGGATCAACTGAGCATATACAATCATTATTATTACAAGAATTATGTAATAGTTCTATAAAAAGAGAGAGGGTATAGGCAAATGAAGAAATTATGGATTTTAAACAAAGAAAAACTTTCCCTTTAAGTAAAGAAAAAATAAACATAGACTCAATCCAGAGAAATGACATTCAGAAGAGCAGTGGTATGAGAGCTTGAGAGTATGTTTATTTCATTGTCATTCACTGCGATATTTCACAGATAAGTAATAAGGACATACTATGGGTCATTATTTTATTATGAGTCACTATTATTTTAGATGCTGGCAAAATGGTAATGAATAAAGCAGACAGTGAAAGGAAAAACATTTTAAATAAATAACTTTGATTAGCTATAAAAATTGTGAAGAAAATAATACAGGACAGTGTTATAATGAAAGATTGAGTGGCCATTAAATACAGTGGTCCAGGAAGTTAAAGATTTGAAGGATGTAAGGTCATCAGCCATACAAAAACAAGGGGAGAGGATCTTCTAAACAGAGGGAATCACAAGACAAAGGGACCTTAAGCAGTAATGAGCTTACTATGTTAGCATAAAAGAAAGCAGAACAGTGTGGCTAGAGCTTAGTTTGCAAGAGGAAGAATGATGAAGCCACAGTCAATATGGAAGGTAGGGGCCACGCCATGTATGGCCTTAAATGCCATGATGAAGAACTTGACTTTATTTTCAGTGTAATATGAAACCTTTGCAGGTTTAAAGTAGGTCAAGGACATTTTTTTTTTGAGCTATTTGGCTGCTGTGTAGAGATAAATTACAGGGAAGCAAGAGTAGGAGGCAAAAATACCAATAGGAGGCTATCACAGTTGGTAAACAAGAGAGGACAGAGGCTTGGATTAATGCAACAGCTGAGAAGATGGAAAGAAGTGAATAGATATTCCATCAATTATTTTGGATCCAGAGTTGATAGGATTGCTACTAAATTGGATAAGTTTAAGTATGGTGTCAATGAGGGAAATATGAGTGGCATCCCTGTGATGAAGGCTTGACTTGCTATGTAGGCTTATAGATAGCAAAGAAAAGGATGAAACATTACCTCCCAACCTACCAGCTGTCTCCATCCCAACCCACCTACAACCTTCTCAGCCCCATTCCAGTCAAGTCATCTAAGCAAAAAGAGGTACAGTCAAGCTATGAGTATCTTCTCATCTTCATTCCACAAGTCACTCATATCTGTTACTCTGTTCTAGACTAAGATATAAGTACTTGTTATACAGTAGCAAGCAAGACAGACATGCCTCTGTTCCAGTGCAACTTATGTTCTAATGGGAGAAGTTGTAATGTAAAAAGTAAACATAACAAAATATCAGGTGCCTACAACTACTATGGTAAAATAGGGATAGAATAATATGTTAGTAACTGTTAGATTGCTACATTAGAATAGATATTCAAGGGCCCCTATTCAGGAGTATCAGAATTCTGTTTGAGTAAGATTAACTTTGAGTTGTATATCATCCATCCATGGGGTGACAGCAATTAGGCCATGAGTACTGGGAAGAGAAAAGAATGAGGGTTATAGATGGTATTTAAAGCCATGGCCCTGGGTGGTTATTAAGAGAAAAAGTAAAAATTGAAAATAGAAGGAGGCCCAGGACCAAATATTTATTGGCCTGACTTCCTGGTCAGCAACCTTCTCCACTGCTATAGTACAGAAGCTTTTAAATCATTGATTGTATTTTTAATTTGAGTATTCAATGTTTTTATTTTATTAACCTAAGGTTTTCATTTGTCACTATGGCATAGTCTCACAATTTTCAAAAAATCAAAAAACAGCAGATGTTGGCATGGATGCAGCAAACAGGGAACACTTCTACACTGCTCGCGGGAATATAAACTAGTTCAGCCACTATGAAAAACAATGTGAAGAGTGAGGAAATTTTTAAAGAACTAAAACTAGAATTACCATTTGATCCAGAAATCTCATGACTGGGTATCTACCCAGAGGAAAAGATGTCATTATTCGAGAAATATACGTGCACACATATGTTTATAGCAACACAATTCACAATCGCAAAATTGTGGAATCAACCCAAATGTTCATCAATAAATGAGTGGTTAAAGAAACTGTGGTATATATATACACATATGATGGAATACTACACAGCCATAAAAAGGAATGAATTAACAGCATTTGCAGTGACCTGGGTGAGAATGAAGACTATTATTCTAAGTGAAGTAACTCAGGAATGAAAAAACAAACATCTATGATGTTCTCACTGATATGTGGGAGTTAAGCTATGAGGACACAAAGTCATAAGAATGGACTTTGGGACTTGGGGGGAAGAGTGGGAGGGTGGTGAGGGATAGACTACAAATATGGTGCAAGGTATACTGCTTGGGTGATAGGTGCACCAAAATCTCACAAATCACCACTAAAGAACTTACTCATGTAACCAAGTAAGATAGACACACCTCTGTTCCAGTGCCATTCTTACAGGAGTAAGGTGATATCACATTGTGGTTTTGATTTGCATTTCCCTGATCATTAGTGATGCCAAGCATTTTTTTATGTTTGTTGGCCATTTGTATATCTTCTTTTGAGAATTGTCTATTCATGTCCTTAACCCACTTTTTGATGGGATTGTTTGTTTTATTCTTACTGATTTGTTCGAGTTCATTGTAGAGTCTGCATATTAGTCCTTTGTCAGATGTATAGATTTTGAAGATTTTCTCCCACTCTGTGGGGTTGTCTGTTTACTCTGCTGACTGTTCCTTTTGCCATGCAAAAGCTCTTTAGTTTAATTAGGTCCCCAATATCTATCTTTGTTTTTATTGCATTTGCTTTTGGGTTCTTGGTCACAAAATCCTTACCTAAGCCAAATGTCTTGAAGGGTTTTTCCAATGTTATCTTCTAGAATGTTTATAGTTCCAGGTCTTAAGTTTAAGTTGTTAATCCATCTTGAGTTGATTTTTGTTAAGGTGAGAGATGAGGATCCAGTTCCATTCTCCTACATGTGGCTAGCCAATTAGCCCAGCACCATTTGTTGAAAAGGGTGTCCTTTCCCCACTTTGTGTTTTTGTTTGCTTTGTCGAAGATCAGTTGGCTGTAAATATTTGGGTTTATTTCTGGGTTCTCTATTCTTTTCCATTGGTCTATGTGCCTAAATAAAAAGCACAGAAAATAAGAAAAAAGCCTAAAGATACGGGGAACATAGCAAAAGGGTCTAACATATATTTAATTGAGGTCCAAGAGGTATGACAGAGAGGTAGTGAGCAATATCCATATTTGAGGAGATACCAGCTGAGATTTTTCTAAAATTGATTAAAGCCACTAAACTACAGATATATGAACTGTTGTTAACCCCAGTCAAGATAAATGTTTTAAAAAATAACAATGCCTAGGCACATCATAGTAGAATTGCTAAACAACAAAACAAAATCTTAAAAATAGAGACAAACACTACTATTAAAACAAAAACAGGGGAATTGGGGGAAGATGGCCAACTAGGAACAGCTCAGGATTGCAGCTCCCAGTGAAAGTGCAGAGGGTGAGTGGACGCCGCATTTCCAGACGGATTTTTATTGCTGACAGACCAGGAGATTCCCAGGCGGAGGAGCCCATGGGTCGCCAGCGCAACTGTTTCAGCCCACGTGGCTGCTTTGCCGGCGCCCTGGCACAGCGGTTCTCCGTACAAAAGACACTAGTCCGGGTGCCCTCTTAGCTGGCGATTGGAGCCCTGAGACAGCAGAGTCGCTCATTCATCTGAAATAGTGAGCCAGGCCAGGAGATTCCTAGGCAAAAAAATGGCCAGGAATCTCAGCGCCGCTGTTTCAGCCAGCTCAGTGAGTCGCAGCATGGGAGATCCTGGCGCCTTTTCAACAGGCGACTGGAACACTGGGAGACAGTCGACCGTTCAACAACAACAACAAAAAAAGACTCTGAGTCAGGGAGCCAGGTGATCAGGATCGGCTGGTCCCACCCCCCCACACACACATACACAAAAAACCAGTAATTGAAAACGCTCTGGGTTGAGAGTTTCACAGCAAGCACAGCTGAACTCGGGACGATCTGGCTCTGTGGGGGAGGGGCGTCCACCATTACTGACACATTCCACCACTATGGAGACAGTCTGACCATCACTGAGGCAGCCCGCCGTTGCTGAGGCAACCTACCACTACAGAGAGAGTCCGCTATAACAGAGGCGGGCCACCATTGCCAAGGCAGTTCTAGCTATACCCATATAATCAGGACTGCAGGGAAGTTCACATGGCAGCTGGGCAGAGCCCACAGCAGCTCAGCAAAGCCTCTGCAGGCAGACAGTGACTAGGCTGCCTCCTCGCTGGGCAGGGCAGACCTGAAAGAAAAAAAAAAGGCAGCAGTACAACGGAAACTCATAAATAAAGCCCTAACTCCCTAAGACCAAGCAGAATAAAGGACAGAGCACCTGGCGAAAAAAAAAAAGGGGGGGGGGAAGTTTATGAGTTCTGCTGTAGCAGACCTAAATGTACCTGCCCAGCAACTCTGAATGAACAACGGAGCTCACAGCTCAGGAATTGAGCTCCAACAAAGGACAGACTGTCTCCTCAAGCAGCTCCCTGACCCCCATATATCCCCATAAAGGAGAGAACAGACTGACATTTGGCGGGCATCACACTGGGACAAAAATAGCAGAAGAGGAAACTGGTAGCAATCCTTATTGTTCTAAAGCTGCTGCAGGTGATCCCCCGGCAAGCAGGGCCTGGAGTGGACCTCAGCAGTCCTACAGCAGAGGGGCCAGATGGTTAGAAGGAAAGCTAAGAAAAAGAAATAACTTCAGCATCCACAAACTGGAAGTTCACTCAGAGACCCAATCTGAAAGTCAGTAACTATAAAGACAACAAATGGATAAACCCACAAAGATGGGAAGAAACTAGCACAAAAAGGATGAAAACACCCGAAACCAGAACACCTCTCCTCCTAAAAGGGATCACAACTCCTCACCAGCAAGGGAACAAGGCTGGATGGAGAATGAGTGTGATGAAATGACAGAATCAGACTTCAGAAAGTGGGTAATAAGAAACTACAGTGAGCTAAAAGAATATGTTCTAACCCAATGCAAAGAAACTAAGAACCTTGAAAAAACATTTGACTTAAGGCTAATGAGAATGGGCAACATAGAGAGGAATATAAGTGAATTGATGGAGCTGAAAAACACATCACGAGAACTTCGCAAAGGATGCACAAGTTTCAACAGCCTAATTGACCAAGCAGAAGAAAGGATATCAAGGTCGAAGATCAACTCAATGAAATAAAATGAGAAGGCAAGAATAGAGAAAAAAGGGTAAAAAGGAATGAACAAAGTCTCCAAGAAATATGGGACTATGTGAAAAGACCTAATCTACGTTTGATAGGTGTACCTGAATGGGACGAAGAGAATGAATCCAAGCTGGAAAATACTCTTCAGGATATTATCCAGGAAAACTTCCCCAA
>NW_016107804.1:966867-968746 GCF_001604975.1 Cebus imitator | reverse complement strand
AGACGAGCCAACGATCCGAAATATATACACACCCAATACAGGAGCACCCAGATAAATAAGGCAAGTTCTTAATGACTTACAAAGAGACTTAGACTCCCACACAATAATAGTGGGAGGCTTTAACACCCCATTGTCAATATTAAACAGATCAACCAGACAGAAAATTAACAAGGATATCCAGGACCTGAACTCAGACCTGGACCAAGCAAACCTAATAGACATTTACAGAACTCTCCACCCCAAATCCACAGAATATACATTATTCTGAGCACCACATCACACCTACTCTAAAATTGACTACATAATTGGAAATAAATCACTTCTCAGCAAATGCCAAAGAACAGAAATCATAACAGCCTCTCAGACCACAGTGAAATCGAGTGAGAGCTCAGAATGCAGAAGCTAACTCAGAACTGCACAGCTTCATGGCAACTGAACAACTGGCTTTTGAATGTTGACTGGATAAACAATGAAATGAAGGCAGAAATAAAGATGTTCTTCGAAACCAACGAGAACGAAGACACAACATACCAGAATCTCTGGGACACATTTAAGCAGTCTCTAGAGGAAAATATATAGCAATAAGTGCCCACATGAGAAGCAAGGGGAGATCTAAAATTGAAACCCTAGTATCAAAATTGAAAGAGCTAGAGAAGCAAGATCAAAAAAACTCAAAACCTAGCTGAAGACAAGAAATAACTAAGATCAGAGCAGAACTGAAGGAGATACAGACACAAAAAAAACTCTTCAAAAAATCAATAAATCCAGGAGCTGGTTTTTCGAAAAGATCAACGAAATAGACCACTAGCCAGATTAATAAACAAGAAAAGAGAGAATAACCAAATTGATGCAATAAAAAATGATAAAGGGGATATCACCACGGATTCCACAGAAATTCAAACCATCATCAGAGATTATTACAAACAACTCTATGCATATAAACTAGTAAACCTGGAAGAAATGGATAAATCCCTGGACACTTGCATCCTCCCAAGCCTAAACCAGGAAGAAGTTGAAACCCTTAATAGAACAATAACAAGGTCTGAAGTTGAGGCAGCTATTAAGAGCCTACCACCCAAAAAAAGCCCAGGTCCAGATGGGTTCACAGCCAAATTCTACCAAACATACAAAGAGGAGCTGGTACCATTCCTTCTGAAACTATTCCAAATAATCCAAAAGGAGGGAATCCTTCCCAAATCATTTTATGAGACCAACATCATCCTGATACCAAAATCCGGCAGAGACTCACCAAGAAAAGAAAACTTCAGGCCAATATCCATGATGAACATAGATGCAAAAATTTTCAATAAAATACTGGCAAGCCGATTGCAACAGCACATCAAAAAGCTTATCCACCATGATCACGTAGGCTTCATCCCAGGGATGCAAGGCTGCTTCAACATACGCAAGTCTATAAACGTAATTCACCACATAAACAGAACCAAAGACAAAAACCACATGATTATCTCAATTGATGCAGAGAACGCCTTTGACAAAATTCAACAGCCCTTTATACTAAAAACCCTCAATAAACTAGGTATTGATGGAGCTTATCTCAAAATAATAAAAGCTATTTATGACAAACCAACAGCCAATATCATACTGAATGGGCAAAAACTGGAAGCATTCCGTTTGAAATCTGGCACTAGACAAGGATGCCCACTCTCACCACTCCTATTCAATATAGGTTGGAAGTTCTAGCCAGAGCAATCAGGCAAGAAAAAGAAATAAAGGGTATTCAAATAGGAAAGGAGGAAGTCAAATTGTCTCTATTTGCAGGAGACATGGTTGTATATCTACAAGACCCCATCATCTCAGCCCAAAATCCCCTGAAACTGATAAGCAACTTCAGCAAAGTCTCAGGATACAAAATCAATGT
>NW_016107804.1:957935-965107 GCF_001604975.1 Cebus imitator | reverse complement strand
ATGGACACAGGGAGGGGAGCACTACACACTGGGGTCTGTTGGGGGAAAATGGGGAGGTATGGGGGGGTGGGGAGGTGGGGAGAGATAGCATGGGGAGAAATGCCAGATATAGGTGAAGGGGAAGAAGGCAACAAATCACACTGCCATGTGTGTACCTATGCAACAATCTTGCATGTTCTTCACATGTACCCCAAAACCTAAAATGCAATAAAAAAAAACAGTTGGACAGCTTTTTTTAAATGAAATTATGGAACCACAAAAACAATAGAGTCACAACTTTAAAATTCTGAAAGGAGCTGCCACTCTAGAACTCTTTATCTAATAAAATAACCTTTAAGATAAAAGCAAAATAAATATGTTTTTAAATGAGTAAAACATGAGATAATTTATTGCAAGGAGAGACATGCATTTAAAATACAGAAGTGAGTGAACAATAATGAAAAGTGTTGTATGTTGATGGAAAAAATGAACAGAAATAATGTCATGTAAAGTTTAAAATAGGAGACAAAAATAATGCAAATACCAGAAGGAAGAGATTGAGGGGATTAAAGTGATTGAGCTCTCTTAACCTTGGGGGAAGTAGTAAGATAGCTAATATAAATTAGGCTTTAATAATTAATATATTCATGCTATAATTTCTAGTGTAGCCATTATTTTTAAATGGTAAAATAGTTCATGAATTACAAGTTAATAGAGGGAAATTTCAGAAGTTAAAAATACATTCCTAGCCCAAAATAAAACAAATAAATCTATGGTGGTTACATTAATTGTAAATGGACTAAGAAACTAAAGGCTAGTTCTAGAACTGGATTTTTAACAATTATGCTATCAATATCCATGATAAAATCTCTCAGCAAGCTACATGTAGAAGGGAACATTTTTCATGGGATATTTTCTTAGAAAATATGAAAATATTTATAAGCAAACTATTAGAACAAATAGGTAATTTTACAAGGTGTTTAGATATCTAATTAACATGTAAAGTGAACTTGTATCTTCATATGATAGCAACAAACATTTAAAATGATTTTTGTGGGGCTATATTACTTATAATAGCAACAAAGCATCAAATACTTGGGAATAAATCTAAGTAAAGATGGTCAAAACATCAGTACCAAAAAACTTTATTAGCAGAAAGTAGGGAAGACAAGTAATTGGAGGAATATATCATGTTCACAGATAGAAAGACTCAACATTATAAAGTTGTTTATTCTTTCCTAGGTGATCTACAGCAATACTCAGTTCTAATCAAAATTTCAGGATTGGTTTGGGGAAAATGAAAGGCTGATTCTTAATTTATATAGAAATGTAAAGGGTGAAAAGCCAGCCAGCACAATTGGAAGAACAGTGGAATGAATTAACCACTTATATTAGTCAGTTGGGACTGCCATAACAGAATATCAGAGACTGGGTGACTTGAACAACAGAGACTGATTTTCTCACAGTTCCAGAAGCTGGATGAAGGTGCCAGCAGGGTGGATTTCTGGTGAAGCCTCTCTTCTTGGCTTGCAGACAGCTTCCTTCTTGCTGTGACCTCATATGGCCTTTCCTCTATGTGTGCACACACTTGGTGTCTTTTCCTTTTCCTAGAAGTATAACAATCCTATTGCATTAGAGCCTCACTTTTAAGACCTTATTTAACCTTATTTATCTCCTCAAAGACCCTTTCTGTAAATACCGTCACATTGGGAAGTTAGGGTTTTGATATATGAATTTGCAGGGAGATAGAGTTGAGTCTAGAACACCACCTATTAAGATATCTTATAATGCTTCAATAATTAAGATATTGGGTATTGGATACAGGATGAGTAAATAAATCAATGGAATATACTAAAGTCCAGAAACATACATTTATATGGATTTCCAGTCGTTTAAAAGATGACACTGCAGGGCAATGGAGAAAATGTGGTCTTTTCAATAAATGGTGTGGAGAAAATTTGAAATTATTTTGGGAAAAATAATCTTGGTCCCTACCACAGGCACATAAAGCAATTTCGTATGAAATGTTTAAAATGTGTAAAATAAAACACTAAATTTTCCAGAAGATAACATAAGATAAAATATTGACAACCTTAGGTAGGTTAAAATGTTTAAAATGACATAAAAAGTGATATGATCATAAAAGGAAATATTGATAAATTAGACTACATTAAAGTTAAATTTTCCTATTAAAAAAAAAAGGAGTTAACAGACTGGAAAGGCAAGCCACAGTGTAGGAAAGTAGGTTAGCAAAGCAGGTAACGGCCAACAGACTTAATAGCAGTTTATAAAAAAACTACAAATAAGAAAGATTCTGACAGCTCAATAGAACAATAGGCAAAAGACTTGACAGGCATTTCAAAAAAGAGACTACTTGAAAATGTAGTCAATTCATTATCAGGGAAATGCATATTAAAGCCACAATGGAATACCACTACACACTGATCAGAAGGGCTGGAATTAAAAGGACTAAAATTACCAATGGTTGTTAAGGATATTGTGATACTAAAAATCTCATATGTTACCAATGAGAGTAAAAATTATTATAACCACTTTGGAAAATAGGCAAATCCACTAAAACTGCATCTACATATACAGTAAATCCAGTTATTCTACTAAGTATATATCCAAGAGAAACACAGAGATACATTCATCCAAAGACATGTATACAAATGTTCATAGCAGTACTGTTCATGATAACCCTAAATGAAAAGAACTCAATGTCCATAAGAAATAGAACGACCAAGTAAATCATGAGATATTTATACAAGGAATTGCTTACAGGAATGAAAATATACTGTATTGCTTCATTTATATACATTTCAAAAACAAAATAACGGAAGTCAGGTTAGTAGTTGCTTTGAGGGAAAATGGGGAATGACTGAGGTAAGAATCCAAAGGTGCTTTTGAGTATTGGTTCTATTTCTTGATCTAGGTAGTGGTTACGTGGGTGAAAAAAGAATTCAGTGCCCTTTCTGTATATATGTTAGTCTTCAATTTAAAAAGCCTAGTGCAGTAACCAGGGACTAAATTGTTATTAGCCTTGGTCCTGCAGGATCAAGAAGGGAGAAGAGGTTACTGAATCCTAAAAATGAGAAGTCTTATTGAGTCCTTTGCTTCTAGAGGAGCTAAGGTCTTCTGTTAAGAGGCAAAGCCAACTGAAGACCTTGCAGACAAGAATATGTGTGTGTAAATATCTCCTACCTTCCCTCTTATCTTCTCTTGGGAATTCCTATAGGCTAAACCCAACCAGCAGTCAGAAAGCATGGGAAGCCGTTGATAAAATCAGCTTCAAGGGTCTCATCTGCATGAAGTACAGACAAAAGCCAGAAGTCCATAACAGCAGAGTTGCCTTTTATTTAAAAGATATCCTGGAGGCCCCAACCACTGACTCTTCTGTCTCATTGCCCAAAAGGGACACTTAAGTACTCACAGTTGAAGTTGAGAGAATGTATTTTTAAATGAACTTTGTTGGGACATAATTTACATGCAATAAAATGCACCCATTTTAAAGAGTAAAATCCAAGGAGTTTTAACACATGTATAATCCCATTGATCATCATTACAATGAAGTTACAGAACATTTCAATTTTCCCAAAAGGATTACTTTGTGACCATTTATAGCTAATCTCCCTGGGCATCCACACTAATTTTTAATTGAGGTGAAATTCATACAATATAAAATTAACCATTTTCAGATGAACAGCACAGTGGTATTTAGTACATTTGCAATGTTGTATAACTATGCTAACTTGATCATTATATGTTGGCTTATCCTTGTAGAACTTCATATAAATGAATTTGTATTGTATGCATTCCTTTTTGTGGGACTTCTTCCAGCAGAATCTTCTTATGATTCATCCATGTTATTGCATGTCAGCAGTTCCTTCATTTTATCCTTGCATAGTACTCTATTGTGTGCATATACCAAAATTTGTTTATGCTTTTACTTGATTATAGATATTTATGTGGTTTCCAGTTTCTGTCTATCATGATTAAGGCTACTGTAAACAGTGTTTTGCAAAGCTTTTTGAGAACACATGCTTTGATTGCCGCTGAGTAACTACTAGGAATAGAACTGTTGGGGCATGTGGTCAATGAATATTTGTTTCTTTGCAATGTCTTTGTGTGACTTTAGCGTTAGGGTGATGCTTTCCTCCTGTAACATGTTGGGGACTGTTTCTTCTTCCTCCATTTTTTGAGAGCGTTTACCTAAGATTGGGTATTTTTTTCTTAAATATTTGAAGGAATTTTTCATGGCAACCATTTGTATCCACATTTTGGGGATGATTTTTTATTTATTAAAAATGCAATTTCTTTAGTAGATATAGGAATTTTCAGATTATTTAACAGTTTTGTTAAATTGCATCTTTTAGAAATTGTCTATTTCCTCTGTACTGGAACATTCATTAGCATAAAATGGTTAATAATACCCACTTATTTTCTTCTTAAAGTCTGTAAGACCTATAATGAGATCCCTTATTTCATCTTTGATATTTTGTTTTTTTCTCTCTCTTTTTCCTTCATTAGTCCAACTAGAGGTTAATCAATTATATTGTTTTTTTCAAAGGTCCTATTATTGGTTTCATTTTATTCTAGCTCTTATCTTTATTTCCTTCCTTTTCCTCGCTTTGGTTTGCTTAGCTTTTCTTTTTCTAGATTCTTATGGTGGTAGAAGCTTAGGTTATTGATTTATTACTTTTATATTTTGTAATATGAGCATTTATAGCTATGAATTTTCTTCTAAGTGTGCCTTATCTTCAATGAATAAATTTTGACATGTTGTTTTGTGTCATTGTTTAGTTAAAATATTGTTGAATTTCTCTTCTGACATTTTTGAGCCATTGGGTTATTTAGAAATGTGTTTCTAATGTTGGAGGCCATTCCAGCTCTATTTTTGTTATTAATTTCTAATTTAATCTTTTGTGGCCAGAGAGTGTTCTCTGTATGATTTTAGTCCTTTTAAATTCACTGAACCTTACTTTGTCACCCAGAATATGATCTCTTGGTGAATATTCCACATATACTTTTAAAAAATATGTATTTTCTAGGTGTTGTGTGTTGTGTTTTTCCATGTCAATTGAGTGAAATCAGATAATAATGTTGTTTATATCTTCTTCATAATTACTGATTTTCATTCTACTTGTTCTATCAATTACTGATAGAGGAATTTTGAAATTACCAACTATTATTATAGATTTGTCTATTTCTCCTTTTGCTTCTGTTAGTATTTTATTTACATTTTTGAAGCTGTTTTATAGGGCAAATAGGCATTTAGTATATTTATGTCTTTCTGATATGTTGACCCTTTTATCAGTGTATTAGGGTTCTCCAGAGAAACAGAACCAATAGGAGATAGGTAGGCAGGTAGGTAGGTAGATAGAGAGATAGATAGATGACAGATAGATAGACAGATAGATAGATAGATAAGGGGGGGGAGAGAGAGAGAGAGATAAGAGGGGATTTATTATGAGAATTGGCGCATGCAATTATGGAGGCTGATAAGTCTCATAATATGCTATATGCAATTTGCAGAATAAAGAAAGCCAGTAGTATAACTCAGTCTAAACCCGAAGGCCAAGAACCATGGGAGCCAGTGATGGAACTCTGAGTCTAAGGTCGAGGGCCTGAGAACTGGAGGGGTCTGAGGGTTATTGGTGTAAGTCCTGGAGATGAAGACCCAAGAACCCAGCATTCTGATGTCTGGGAGCAAAAGATGGATGTCCCAACTCCAGGAAAGAGAGCACATTTGTCCTTCCTCTACTATTTTTTTCTATCTGGGCCATCAGTGGATTGGAAGATGCCAGCCTACATTGGTGGGGGTGATCTTCTTTACTGAGTCTACTGATTAAAATGCTAACCTCTTCTAGAAACACCTTCACAGGCACACTCTGAAATAATGTTTCACCAGCTATCTGTGTATCCCTTAACTCAGTCACATTTTGGCCCTGGCAATATAGCTTAGCCTGCCATCTGCTTTATGTGATACTAAGATATCCCTCTTATGGTTATTGTTTATACTATATGTCTTTTTCTGTCCTTTTACTTTTTACCTGTGTTTTTATATTTAAAGTATATATTTTTAGGTAGTATTTAGTTGGGCTTTGTATTTTTATCCAATCTGTCATACTATGCTTTTTAATTGGTAAGCTCATTCCATTTTTAAATTAACCATCTTGCTATTTTCTCTTTTTGTCCATCTGCTCTTTGTTCCTTGCTTCTTCTTCTGACTTCATTCAGATTAATTATTTTTAGCATACTATCTCCTCTATTGCCTTCCCAGCTATACCTCTTTGTTTTGCTTTTTGTTTTAGTGGTCGCTCTAGGATTTATAATATACTTATCACAGCCTAAGTATTATTCCACTTAGAAGAAATGTAAGAACCTTACAACAGTATGTCTTTCCCTTTCTAATTTTTGTGTTATGATTTCTACACATGATATATGTGTACATATGTGTATAAATATAATATATGTACATATGGCATAACACAATTCATTATTATTCTTTTTGCTTTAATTAGCTTTTTAAAAAAATTAAAAATGAGAAAATTGTCTTTTATATTTACCGACATCTTTACCATTTCTAATTTTTGCCATTCCTTTATTGCTCACTCTTTAAATATGCATTCACATCTAAAATCTTATGCATGACAATGAATTCACTCAGCCTTTTTTGTTTTTTAAAAAGTTCTTTATGTTGCCTTTGTTTTGTGGGATATAAGAATATTTTCACTGGTTCTGATACTCTAGACTGGATTTTTTTTTTACTTCAACACTCTAGATATTCTTCCATTATCTTATGGTTTGCCCTCTTTATGATAAGGCAATGGTAATTCTTATGTGTATTCCTGTATGTAATGGACTTTTTTCCCTATTTTTAAGATTTTTATCTTTGTAACTGATTTTCAGTGATTTTATTGTGATGTTCCTTAGAAAAATTTTCTTTGTATTTATCCTAAGGAAATTTTATTGAATTTCTTAGTTCTATGGCTTTATTTTCTCATTAAATTTGGAAAATTTTAGCTATGATTTATGTAAACTTTTTTCTGCCCACGACTTCCTCTCTTTCTGGAACTCTAACTGCCTCATGTTCCATGACTTGATATTTTCCTACACATCACTAATGGTCTGTTCATTTATCTTTTAGCCACTTTTCTGTGTTTTAGTTTGAATAGTTTTTTTTTTTTTTT